>NC_064619.1:418872339-419175508 GCF_023898315.1 Schistocerca nitens | reverse complement strand
GAGTGAGGAAGTGAAGGAGGAATCTAACGAGACAGATATGTGAATTGGAAGTTGGTGTAATGTGTACAAGGGATTGAAAGCAGCTATAAAACAAGAGACAATAACGTCATACCGCCCTCCATTTTGAAAACTGGAGCACATTATTTTCCATAGCCGTATTTTTACTGTGCGGCTTCGTTTCTGAGTCCACTTCCCACAATAATACCTATCCACTGCATCCGCTCTTTAGTTCCCAGTGTCATCAGAGTTAACACTCTGCACTGTCATGGTATACAGACGACGGCCACAGCCAATTGGATTGGTGTTCTGGAAAAATATTCTTTGTATGTGTATGCACTCGTATATTTCTGTTTGAAACATGGTTTACAAATATTTAGGTGCACTCAGCCAGATTTGGCACAGAGGTTGTCTAGGAAATGTTTGAAGAGAATAAGTTACATCATAATAAAATGAATTCTCCTCCAAGGCATTCGTTTAAAAGCAGCTATATTCGAAATCGCTCCAGTCTCTGCAGTGATTCATTCTGACAGAAAACGCGCGGTTAGTATTGACATGCCGGCCGCGGTGGTCTAGCGGTTCTGGCGCTGCAGTCCGGAACCGCAGGACTGCTGCGGTCGCAGGTTCGAATCCTGCCTCGGGCATGGGTGTGTGTGATGTCCTTAGGTTAGTTAGGTTTAAGTAGTTCTAAGTTCTAGGGGACTTATGACCTAAGATGTTGAGTCCCATAGTGCTCAGAGCCATTTGAACCATTTTTAGTATTGACATGTTGTTATTACACTTACGTACCATCAAATGTGCAGCCTCACATACGTACGGACTATTTGACGGATACTGTGCACATAATGACAGACGCTGCTGAGATTTCTGACCTATATACAGGTACTTCTATTACAAGATAAATCTGATTTGAGTAGAAAAAGTTTCTGTATTGTTTTAAATTACACTTTAAATTGCTATAAAGCCTGTTTTAAAAGAATCCAATGATATGTTTCAGGAAAGAAAACAATACATAACGTAATGCAGGAACATGGTGATACTGCGAAGGGCGTTTAAAATTTGAGGAAACAGCTGACGCTACCATGTAATAACTGTCACCTGTTTATCATAATAAGGGTTCTGCCGCTGTCTTGTGGGAAGGAAGGAAAATTCCAAAATATGTGTGAATGAGATTGTTCTGTCAGCATTAGGTATGTAATGAAAGAAAATTCGCAGGTCTAGTCCCGTAACGTTACTAAATTTCAGTGGAGGAACGTGAAAACATTTATAATTACTTCCTCCCTTTAATACTCACCATCCCATCTGTCTTGCTAACATGCCATAGCTTTCCGCTTAGTCTGAATAATGACACAGGACTCTGTAAGGAAAGAATTTTATTATCTTTTCCCAGATAAGAGGCTTACAGTTAATTGCAGCGTAAATAATTTAGGTGCCTCCTTCGTTCTTGCTTCTATCTTTCACGCCGCTTAATGGAGTGGATGTTTAGCTGCGATGGTAAAACTTAAATACTGCATTCGGGAAGAAGACTACCACTTTTAAATGAACGTTACTATGGAAGTTGATTTTTATATAGAGTACTCTAAAATGATATGTTCGAGGTATTTCAGATGATATCCAGAGAAATAGGATGCGGAAAAGAACCGATTTCCCTGAATTTCTTACTATGGTAACATTTTAAACATATCGTTTATGAAACTCCTGTGGTGCCAAGCTGATACAATGTAACTAGCCTCTGCACATGACTCCACTACGGCAGCCGTCTCCGGACAAGTACGTCAATTTGAATCTGGCGTCTGACATTATGGTAAGTAAGTACTCCACACACTTGCGATTGAATTTTCTGTTTATCTTCTTATCTTAGCTGCACTAACAGCCCATACTTATTTGTACAAGGTCCGGCAGAAAAACCTCCCCTTTAAGGAAAGCTAATAAAAACAAAAACAAATAAGGTAGAACAATTTTATTTATACTAAATAAAAGTACATATTATGCCATTTTAGAAAATACTCTTATGGTCTTACTTTTTAAATAAAACATCCCTTAAATGGCTTCCTGCACTGTCGACACACTGATTGAGTCTTTCCCTGAAGTTATTCATTACTCTTTGAGTCATTTCAGGTGGAATAGCTTCAACCTCTTGTGTAATTGCTTCTTTCAGGGCTCGTAAAGATTGTGGACGTTGTTCATAAACTTTTGCTTTTAAATAGCCCCAAAGAAAGAAATCACAGGGCGTTAAGTCCGGCGATCGTGGGGGCCAGCCAATGTCTCCACGCAACGACATCACATGTCCAGGAAACATTTCCTTCACCAATGCCAGTGACTGCCGCGCTGTGTGGGCTGTAGCACCATCTTGCTGGAACCACACGTTCTCTATTTCAAGAAAATTCGCAGGTCTAGTCCCGTAACGTTACTAAATTTCAGTGGAGGAACGTGAAAACATTTATAATTACTTCCTCCCTTTAATACTCACCATCCCATCTGTCTTGCTAACATGCCATAGCTTTCCGCTTAGTCTGAATAATGACACAGGACTCTGTAAGGAAAGAATTTTATTATCTTTTCCCAGATAAGAGGCTTACAGTTAATTGCAGCGTAAATAATTTAGGTGCCTCCTTCGTTCTTGCTTCTATCTTTCACGCCGCTTAATGGAGTGGATGTTTAGCTGCGATGGTAAAACTTAAATACTGCATTCGGGAAGAAGACTACCACTTTTAAATGAACGTTACTATGGAAGTTGATTTTTATATAGAGTACTCTAAAATGATATGTTCGAGGTATTTCAGATGATATCCAGAGAAATAGGATGCGGAAAAGAACCGATTTCCCTGAATTTCTTACTATGGTAACATTTTAAACATATCGTTTATGAAACTCCTGTGGTGCCAAGCTGATACAATGTAACTAGCCTCTGCACATGACTCCACTACGGCAGCCGTCTCCGGACAAGTACGTCAATTTGAATCTGGCGTCTGACATTATGGTAAGTAAGTACTCCACACACTTGCGATTGAATTTTCGTTTATCTTCTTATCTTAGCTGCACTAACAGCCCATACTTATTTGTACAAGGTCCGGCAGAAAAACCTCCCCTTTAAGGAAAGCTAATAAAAACAAAAACAAATAAGGTAGAACAATTTTATTTATACTAAATAAAAGTACATATTATGCCATTTTAGAAAATACTCTTATGGTCTTACTTTTTAAATAAAACATCCCTTAAATGGCTTCCTGCACTGTCGACACACTGATTGAGTCTTTCCCTGAAGTTATTCATTACTCTTTGAGTCATTTCAGGTGGAATAGCTTCAACCTCTTGTGTAATTGCTTCTTTCAGGGCTCGTAAAGATTGTGGACGTTGTTCATAAACTTTTGCTTTTAAATAGCCCCAAAGAAAGAAATCACAGGGCGTTAAGTCCGGCGATCGTGGGGGCCAGCCAATGTCTCCACGCAACGACATCACATGTCCAGGAAACATTTCCTTCACCAATGCCAGTGACTGCCGCGCTGTGTGGGCTGTAGCACCATCTTGCTGGAACCACACGTTCTCTATTTCACCAAAAAGCTCCCTTAGTTGCGGTTGGAGAAAGTCGCGGAGCATGGCACAATAGCGTTCACTGTTGACGGTTAAATTCCTGTCATTTTCTTCGAAAAAGTAAGGACCGATCACTCCGGAATTGTAAACAGCACACCATACTGTTACTTTAGGGCTATGAAGTGGTCGTTGATGAAGTTATTGGGGATTGTGTTCACACCAGCACCTGCAATTTTGGCTGTTCACTGTTCCGGCAAGGTGAAAGTATGCTTCATCAGAAAACATCACAATATCGTTGGGACGAATGTTCCGAAGAAGGTCTTGGCACAAACTTACACGGACACCACAGTCTCGTTCACTCAGTTCCTGCGTAGTTACAATTTTGTAAGGATGCATTTTAAGATCTCGATGCAAGATTCTTCTCACACTTCGATCAGATATCCGTAATGCTGCCGCATGCTTTTTAGCGGATCGTCGAGGAGATTGTTGAACTGAAGCTCTAACTCCATCAACATTTCCGGGGCCTGTTGCAGTCCGTGGTCGTCCAGGTGGTTTCCTTTTTAATGCGGAACCTGTCTCACGAAAGTTAGCAACCCAAGAATAAATTGTTTTCTTATCGGGAACGGGGTCCCGTCGTCCGAGCGCAAAGCGAACGCGAAAAGCACGTTGAGTATTAATAGGCGATTCGCCATTTTGAATAAAATTTTCCACTACGAAGGCACGATGTTCACCAGACCACGCCATGGCGTACACTGAAAACGGCACGTAGGCAGCTACTTAACGACGCGCCCTCCACCACTCTGCTCCTTCTACTGTCCGCTGCACGTTACTTTGTAATCGGGGAGTTTTTTATGCCGGACCCTGTATGTTTAGCTACCGAGGTGAATAGGTGATGTACGGGTTGTTTTCACTGACGTATCTATTTCTCGTTTCCTTTCTTTCACACTGAAATGTTGGTACGTATGGGTTTACTGTCACATTTTCTTTTGGGGGAGAAGATAATTAGGGCTGCGGGAGGGGGGGGGTGGGATTTTTGACGTTCTGGAGCGCCGTTCAAACAGGTCACTGGAGATAGATTACCCTCCTCACTTTGTTCACGAATTCACCACAATGATTAAACCTTTTCAGTATTTCGAAAGACGAAGTAAAATAAGCTCTTACTGCAACCATCACATACGAAGGGAGCAACTTCGAGAAGTAAGTCGCGCAGATCGCCCCACACCTAGACGATTACGCACCAAGTGTGGTGCATTGTCTGAAGTGAGTTCATGTTCCTCGTTTCCTGTAGACACAGTTCGCTGCGGTACGATAACAGGAGTATCACAGCGTGGGAGTGTGGAAGTGGAGCGGCAACTGGAAGTGTACTCCAAAATCGAAGTACGTGCTACAGTACGATTCTTGTGGGTAAAACATTTAAATTCCACACAAATTCGCACTGAAATTCAGGCTGTGTGCGGACCAAAAGCAACGTTGCATCCTACCGTTGCGAAATGGAGCCAATATTTTAATCAAGGCCTCACATACATGGATGATGATGACGGGAAAGGATGGCCATCGATATAGGCCACAGACGAGTGTCTGGACAATCGAGGATCTGGTTCACAGCAGTCGCAGACTTTTGGACGTTTAGAACGTTTACGAAGATGTTCTTGAATGGTCTCGTGACCAAGAAGCGGATTTCTATCGTCCAGGATCTGAACTATTGGCAGAACGTTCTCACCATTGATTACAGAGATCTGGTGCCTATGTTGGGCTGCAGTCATGTGTCTGCGTCACTCCCACGTGCACAGCAGCGTTCTAGTTGGTCTCCCATCGTATAGTTAGGTGAAAAAAGGAATGGGATAACGATTTGCACACATACATATGGCGGTAGTATCACGTATACAAGGTATAAAAGGTCAGTGCATTGGCGGAGCTGTCATTTTCATTCAGGTGATTCACGTGAAAAGGTTTCAAACGTGATTACGGCCACTCGACGGGAAGTAACACACTTTCAACATGGAATGGTAGTTTGTGTTAGATGTATGGGACATTCAGATTCGTAACTCGTTAGGGAACTCAAATTGCGAGATCCACAATGTGAAGAGAGTACTGAGAATGACACATTTCAGGCATTACTTCTCACCAAAGGTTTGAGGGACTTTGGCTGTTCACTTATGTAATAAAATAGAACACCTGCAGCCGTCCTTTAGATATTATTTATTATATAACTACCAGTTTCGCTGATACAATCTTCAGGTCTTAACCTGTCGCTGAGGGGGTGAACTCCATGAATGGGCAATATATATGAATAGGTTTCCGTACACTGTAACAGCGATGTTGTGTGTACAATCTAACATAAACACAAATCGAAAGACTACTAAATGGATTGTGGCAAAATCTTGCCGCCTTACAGTGTAACCGAACACCAGCGAGCCTCTTCACCTATTTAGGTCAATATGCGACATTACTTTTATCTCTGGGCCAATTGTCAGATCTTGCACCAATTGTCGATCTTCTACAGGCCTTTCTGCATACCGCTATAATCTTCTGGCGTTGCAACCTTGGAACGGACAGCAGCATCGCATGCAAGTAGCCTTACAGAGCCGCCAACTTTATCAACTACAGTCCTATCCACGAACGATGGCGGTTCGCGCATGTCGAGGCACAGACGGGAATGGCATTGATACGATTGCAACCGACAGTTGCGGTACACGCATGCGCATACGTTCTCCTTGAAGGAAGTGTATCCTGCAAATTATCTCTCTCGCTTGCTTATGTAGAATTTATCACTTACCACCACCATCAGCAATGACAACTCGCAGCAAATGAAATATAAATTCACTGCACAACTCGCTACGATCATGTTTAATTCTTGCATTAGCTACGGCATTCAGAGCAGAGAGCTCAGAACAATACTGAACGATTGTTGGCTGTTGGAGTATGCGTGAAGTAGGTGCGCAGAGCAACCGAAACTCGACAGCCATCGTTCTTGACTCCAGCTATAGGTCATTAATATACGAGGGTTGGAACTTTAATAGTGGTAACTATTTATTTACAGCTCGTACAAAAAAGACCTCCAGAGTAGTCACAAGCACTGTGTACAACCCGTCGCCAGCGATGTGGAAGTCGTAGGATACTCTTAGCAGTGCCAATTGTGTTGACAGTTCGATTGACGCAGTCTGTTGCCCAACGAATTTGTAGCAGTTGTGAACCGAATGCCATGAAGTGTTTCGTTCAGTTTAGAAATCGAGTTGAAGTCACGAGGGCTTAGTCAGGGGAGTGTAGTAGGTGGTATAGCACTTAGCAGCCCCATCAGTCAAACAAATCAGTAACAGCTTGCACTGTACGTGCTTGAGCATTGTCCTGCAAAATGATGGTCAGGTCCTGCAGAAAGTGTCCACTTCTGTTTCTATGCTGTTCATTTTTCGAATATATACAACGAGCAGCTTAGACACAGAAGTGATGACACTTTCTCCAGGACCTAACCATCATTTTGCAGGACAATGCTTAAGCACGTACAGTGCAAGCTGTTACTGATTTGTTTGACTGATGGGGCTGCTAAGTACTATACCACCTACTGCACTGCCCTGACTTAAGCCCTCGTGACTTCAACTCTATTTCTAAACTGAAGGAAACAGGGAAATAGACCACCTCTGTCGAACTATCAACACAATTGACACTGCTAAGAGTATCCTAATACTTTCACTTCGCTGGCAACGGGTTATACACAATGCTGGCGACAACTTTGAAGGTCAGTGAAACTTTGAAACACTTATCTATTTTGTACGAGCCGTAAAAAATAGTTGTCACTGTTAAAGTTCTAACCCTCGTATCTTGGAAGCAGTAGCGATCCTATAACAGTCCTTCGGGGTATTGCTTGTGAACACTGTTTCAATATCAGATCGAATGTGCTATATAACCTCTTTATCTGCAGCTAAGCAATAGCCTCCTTCGTTTCTCGCTAGGGGGCATGCGCGCTTTGAGTCACGCCGACTTACCGGCGGAATAAGCTCGATCACAGTCGTTGACTACCGGTAACTGGAGGATGGCTATCCAGGGTCAAGTGCTGTCACTTATGTGGGACATGGACGCTACAAGCAACTCTCTTTCAGGGAGTGTGTGTTGCTGATCTATTAGTTTACATGCCTGAGAAACACATTGCTTAGCTTAAGTGGAAGGCAGCCTTGGTATTGCACCTGGTGTTTGATGTATGCAGAAATCGCGGGCATTGTGTTATTGGCTGAATCATATGACCTGTCTGGTGAGCACCTTAATGTGTAGCCTGTACAAGCTGCTGTTCAGAGCTATCTGCTGTGCTGTAGGGTTCTTTATACCTTGTGTTCTAGGCTTCATTTAACACTGTTGTTATTGAAAAGAAGTATTCCGGTCATATTAAGTTACATTGGTAAATTTTGTATGTGACTGTTATTTCTGTCTGTTGTTTTTGTGCCCTGTTGATAATCTGATGAGTTGTCTCTGTAATCTATCGCGTTCTCAGCATAAATACAAATTTAATTTTCCTTAGTTGAAGCGTTTTGAGGATTCTCGGTCAAATTATATTTACTCTTGTGCACTGTGTCATGGAATTAGCCTCAGCAATTTCAATTTAAAATCGAACTATGTACATTTGTGTGCTTGTCTATAGGTTTTGAGCCCCATTTGTATTTTATCAGTACTATTTGTGGTTGCTTTGAAACTCAGGGTTAATTTTTCTATCTGTTGCTGAAGCCAGCTGGGTGTCGTTCTTTAAATTTTATTTATACATTTTTTTCACAACATTTTTTACAGTAGGTCATTGCCTGTTCTGATGTGATAACTAAATGCTTATTCATGTTTTGTTTACTGTTACGGAAATTGTTTTAATTGAAATGTTTTTCTCTCTGTTTTAGTTCATACTCTGCTTTATTTAATCTACGCTGAAACAGAACAGCCGGACTGTAGTGAAACTCAACCGTTGATATTCAAGTTAAGTTGCTCAGTTTATGCATCTAAAATTGTATTATACATTTGCCAACATTCATTTGAGTTTTTCAAACTTTATGCGTTAAATAAATAGATAATAACTATTTGGAGCACCCTTTTCAAAAATAAAATTGACTTTTCTGTTTCAAATGTTATGTTTTCCTGAGTTGGTACTTGAAAAATCAAATGTGTGTGAAATCTTATGGGAATTAACTGCTAAGATCATCAGTTCCTAACCTTATACACTACTTAACCTAAATTATCCTAAAGACAAACAGATACACTCATGCCCGAGGGAGGACTCGAACCTCCGCCGGGACCAGCCGCAGAGTCCATGAGTGCAGTGCCCCGACCGCTCGGATGATCCCGCGCGGCAGTTGGTAGATTACCTATCTCAGCTCCTCATCTGCTACCGTACGCCCGAAGAAAAAGTATGTATATATGGACCACGATAGAGCTACGCAGATTGTTATTCGTGCAAGTATCGAAGGAAAATGAAAAATTGTAAGCTTTGGCGACCGACAGATGAATGCGTGACGCTGCAGCGCAGTTTCAACGCGCAGCAGGCAAGGATGTAAAAGGGGAAGTGTCGATACTAGGGCATAAAGTCTTTGCGAATTTCATTTCGTGTACCCTCTCACACAGTAACTATGCCTCGCAGACAGGCGCGTCAACAACATAAGCAAATGTCAACATTTGAGATAGAACGTGTAGCTGGGCTCAAAGAACCCGGTTGGAGCAATCGCTAATCGCTCGACACTTGAACACAACCGATGCCACTATTCGACGGTGATGGAAGGAATGGGTGAACCATGGCCGACCACAGTGTCATGAAGGAAGCGCTCGGCCCAGAGAGCCGCTAGAGCGTTAGGACAGAACAATCGTCAGGGATGTGCTCAGAGCACCGGTTTCATCATCATCATAGATCCGATGAGAAACTGGTGCTTCAGGGACACAAGGGGACTGACCTCACGGAGCTCCCTTGGCTGACTACCACTGACCTCTGTACACCAGCAAGCCCGTTTGCTGCAGTGTCAGGCACGTTGAGCTAAAATCTCATTCACTATGATAGAATTGTTTCCAGTGATCAGTCTCGCTTCAAACTGAGTGCCAACGACCACTGAAGACTTGTCTGAGAAGCCGCAGACAGTGGTGGAATGCCAACCTGATTCATACTCCTCCAACGAGGAGTATGAGTCTCGGGTGTCATTTCACTCCAATTTATAGCAGGACCTCTTTGGTTGGCAACTGTAACACACTTAAGCACAGCGGTACGCCAACTTTATTCTGCACCCCGTTTTGTTGCCCTGCATTGCAAGCCATCCTGGGCTTACATTTCAGCAAAATAATGCCCGCCCGCTCGCGGTGAGAGCTTCTACTGCTTATCTTCGCGCTTGCCACGATATCCCTCAGCGAGGAATCCAACAACTTTGTCAATCAATGCCTACCCAAATAACTGCTTGCACATGGTCCAGAGGTGGACCAATGCATTATCAATTTGTGAAGCGCTCTTTCTGTAGAATAAATCATCCAATTTTTCTGAAATTGTAATCACTTGTTTCTCTGCACAGGTATATAGCACCTACCGATTTCCACCCCATTCGGATAATTCCTTTGTGCTACATCGTTTTTCTAGCATGTAATTAAACTAAAATTACTGTAACATCTCTCGATTCTGATACGTTTGAAATGGTATGATGAGTTCTGTCTGCAAGGAACTTCTGTGTCCATTCACAAACCTGTCCAGCACTCGGTAGCTGGTACTCACTAAAAGAGACTTGGAAGATGTCGAAGGAATGTTACCAACTTAATTTTGACCACATTTCCATTCACAATTAATACAGATCGCTGGCTGGCAGTGCCTGCCACAACTGCGCCCATGTTCTCCACGTCGGCCACAACGAGCGCCACTTGCGCCCACGCCGCACTCCTACTTGCTGTTGTACCAGGTGGAACAGCGATTTATCTTTTTCCCGCCTGAGAGTGCGGTGTTGACGCCTCTAATGAGTTTATAACGCGACGCTATTAACGTCTTCAAACGTAATGACCGTTTTTGGCACAGCAAGTGAGGCGAAGCAGAAAGGTTCTTGAGGCGTCATGGATAAGAAATTTAATTTCGTCGTACCGCTACTCTGACACAGAGAAGAAAATGATGATAGACGCTTAATTTTCACACCAGTGCCCTGTTGACGTTATGCAGCGATGAAATAAATGGACTCCAGGAAGTATCGTCATTGGTCTTATCCGCTTATTATTGGTTGTTCATTTGAAATGATGGTATATCGACAGACTCATGCATTCCACACATCAACGTGAACAGTCGTTTTGTTGCCACTTCTCCCACGGTGTTGGAAATTTTCATGGAATGTTACCCATCCCTCCTGCCTTATTTTATCGTAAGTCTTTCAAAGATCTCGTGAACTTCCCCCGCGTAAAAGCCTTCAGTGTACTCTTTCCACCTATCCACTCTATCCTCTGCATTTAACAGTGGAATTACCGTTGTACTCTTTATGTTACCACAATTGGTTTTAATTTCACTGAATGTTCTTTTGACTTTTCTACAATCTGAGTCAGTACTTCCGACAGGTCCGCAGCTCGTGGTCGTGCGGTAGCGTTCTCGCTTCCCGCGCCCGGGTTCCAGGGTTCGATTCCCGGCGGGGTCAGGGATTTTCTCTGCCTCGTGATGACTGGGTGTTGTGTGATGTCCTTAGGTTAGTTAGGTTTAAGTAGTTCTAAGTTCTAGGGGACTGATGACCATAGATGTTAAGTCCCATAGTCCTCAGAGCCATTTGAACCATACTTCCGACAGTCATTTCTTTTCCGCTTTCTTCATAGTTTTCATGCAGCCATTTCGTCTTAGCTTACCTGCACTTCCTATTTATTTCATTCCTCAGAGACATTTCTACTGTCCTGAATTTCAATGAACATTTTTGTATTTCCTTCTTTCATCGAGCACTTGAAGTATTTCTTCTGTTACCCACGGTTTCTTCGCAGTTTCCTTCTTTGTACCTATGTTTCTCCTTCCAATTTCTGTGATTGTCTTTTCTAGAGATGTTCATTCTTATTCAGTTGAACTGCCTATTGAGCTATTCCTTATCGCAGGGTCTATATCCCTACAGAACTTCGAGCGTATATCGTCATTCCTTAGTACTTCAGTACCCCACTTCATTACGTATTGATTCTTCCTAACTAATCTCTTGAAGTTCAGCCGCCGGCCGCGGTGGTCTCGCGGTTCTAGGCACGTAGTCCGGAACCGTGCGACTGCTACGGTCGCAGGTTCGAATCCTGCTTCGGGCATGGATGTGTGTGATGTCCTTAGGTTAGTTAGGTTTAAGTAGTTCTAAGTTCTAGGGGACTGATAACCACAGCAGTTGAGTCCCATAGTGCTCAGAGCCATTTGAACCATTTTTAAAGTTCAGCCCACACTTCATCTCTACTTAATTGTAATCTGAATCTATATCTGCTCCCGAGTACGACTTACAATCCAGTACCTGATTTCGGAACTCTGTCTGACTATGATATAATCTAGTAGAAATCTTCCTCGTATCTCCCAGTCTTTTCCAAGCATACCACCTCCTCTTGTGGTTCTTCAATAGAGTATTCGCTATTACCATCTGATTTTCGTTTAAGAACTCAATTTGTCTCTTTCCTCTCTTATTCCCAGTACCAAGACCATAGTCTTCCATAACCCTTTCTTCTAATCCTTCCTTTACAACCGCATTCCAATTCCTCATGACTGTTACAGTTTCTTCTGCCTTTACTTTTTGATAACGCGTTCGATGTCCTCATATACTTTCTCTGTCTCTTAATCTTCGACCTTCGACGTCGGCAGGCATACCTGAACTATCGTCGTCGGTGTTGGTTTGTTGTCGATTTTGCTGAGAACAACCCTATCACTAAAGCAGAGTAACAAACTCTCTGCCCTGCCTTCCTATTCATAATGAATCCTACTCTCGTTATACCATTTTCTAGTGCTATTGATGTTACCATATACCCATCAAACCAGAAAGCCTTGTCTTCTTTCGATTTCTCTTTACTGACCGGCACTATATCTAGAGTGAGTCTTAGCATTTCCATATTTAGATTTTCTGTTTTCCCCGCCACTTTAAAACTTCTCACAGTTCATGCCCCAATCCGTGTAACGTTATCCTTTCGTTGGCGTTTCACTCTTTGTCTTATGGTCAACTTGTCAACTCCCTCTTTTGCAGCCCCTCCCGGAGATCCCAATGGGGTGCTCTCCCGGAATCGTTCGCAAACGGGGAGATCATCATGGCACTTTCCCCATTACAGGCCACATTTCCTATAGATGCACATTATTTGTATTTAATGTAGTGGTTTCTATTGCCTTACGCATGCTCATGCCGTTGATAACTACTGATTCTTCCGCCTTTAGAACCAGTTTCCCACCTCAAGGATAAGAGAGTTCCCTGAGCCTCTGTCCACTTCTCCGCCCCCTATGACAAGGCCGGTGGCAGAATGAGGGCGGCTTCTTATACCGAAAGTCTGCGGCCGCCAATGGCTCGAACCCGGGACTGAGCGAGTTCTGATTACTAATCAAAGACGCACAAGCAAATTGAGGTAAGAGAAAGAGTGAGTAGAAAGATACCCATAGAACAGTGTGCTTTTTCTTCAGACATGGCGTAAATATAACAGTGGTATTTGTGCTTTGCTAGTGAAAGAAATATCCAACCGCCATCTCGACAAGGTATTAGCAGATTAAATTTAGGATCTGACGAGACTGGGTCTGTGTCATAGATACCCCTTTCATGTAAGCCAAAATCTGTTACTGCAGAAGAGAATCTTTATGTTGTCGGGCAATGTTTTGTGCAGCCACCGACTAAATCTCAAAGTAAAATGTCCAATGGTCTGGAATATCAAGAACAAGCATGGATTTTGAAAAACCTGAAGCTGTTACTTTACTTCATGGCCTAAATCAAGGTGATACCGGCAAGCGTATGGTATTCTGAAAGATGTAGACAGTCTGACAGAAGCATTCTTTGGGAAACGAAGAGAACTTTTAAGGTGAGTGACAGAGTGAGCTGACAAAAGCGTGTTTGCTGGGATTCTACGAATCCCCTTGTGGCGGATAAACTCTCGTGGTGTGCTTATATGGGCAGAGATTTTCAGCGGTGGGCTGAACGAGAATTATACTTTTATTGCTAATTTCATTTCTGGATATGCCTCAAAGAGCCTTCTTGGGAATGGAAACTTTTTGAACGTCTACAGCGGTTTAAGGATAAGTTGATATGGCAACAAGTTGGAGCATCTCTCTCATACCACGATCCCCAGATATCACACGAAAGGTCACCTGCTGTGGAGCCCTGTGTTCAACAATAAGCGGTGGACGCTCTCCTCCGAAACACCTTCAGTCTAGCACTAGCACTAGCACTAGCACTGCACACTATCGTCAGATATTCCACAGGCCGCCGCCTACACTGCTTTAAAGAGCAAGCAAGGCACTGACTTAAACGTCTTCTGTGATGACACGCGGACGCGCATGATCTTGTTCTCTACTCAACGACTTTCCATACGTGCTCACGACACTAGCACGCGAACGGCCGACCAGTCACCGTTTGCTTGCCGCCCCTCCCTAGACACTGCGCCATAATAATGCGACCTTTGTCAAATTTGCTATGTCAGTGCAATTCCTCAGCTGCGGCTCGTACCGTTGCTATAGCGATATCGTCATTTATCTTTGCTCTACATATACAGGGTAGTCAGAAACCGTCTGAAGAGCTTGAAAAGGTGTTGGAGGGTATCTTGTGCTGATAAATAATTCGATAGGTTGCTCCAAGTGAATTGGCTTGAAGTTAGCCAATGAGGATGTTGCGTGCAATTCAAGCGGCACTGGAGTTACAATTAGTGTCAGTTGTTATAATAGCGTAGATGATAGCGCACGGACTTCTCAGACTTTGGCTCGAATTCTATCCCTACTAGCGTCTCAGGTTCAGTTCTTATATCGCTCTCTTGTTCGGTTTTAGGAAGTGAAACGAAAAATACGTTTGGCGACACCGTCTCTGGCTGGCCGCTTGGATTTGTGTGCGCAAAGATCTGATGTATACTAATTAACACAACAATGGTGCAATGTATTTGAAATCTGGTTTCGCAGGACAGAGAGGATCAGGTTATGGTTGTGGAAACAGGCCAAGATCTGTTACTGTTAGTTACACAAAACACACAACTTTATTTTCCTAAAACACTTAATCACACATGCCCTTAAAAGCATTAAAAAACAATACGATGAAGGCCCGAACACAAGTTATTAAAATTGCCGGACGGAATACATACGACTGAAGGCCTTAGTTAAAGAAAAAAGAATTTTACCTAAATACTCGGCTGAAGGCCACACACTGGACTCAAGGGTTAAAGCCTGGGTAACAAGGTTTTCGAAAAAATTAGTTTAAACAAGAATCTTCAAGTTTTAATTTAAGATGGCTGAAGGCCTTATCTTACAATATTTCAAGTAAAGTTCGGCTGAAGGCCACATACTGAACATGAACAATTCAAGGCTTAAGGCCTGGATAACAAAGATTTCAAATGAGGAAAATGTGCTTTTTAAAACCAATCAATCTTGAAAGCTTAGTTTAAGTCGGCTGAAGGCCTTATTTTAAAATTAAAACAAACTAAAGTAATAGACGGCTGAAGGCCTAGCACAGTACTTCAGACTAAACGAAAACCACAATCTAAAACCAACAGAACAGTAGTGCTCGGAAGCGTTACAAGCGTCGGCCTGAAGAGGTAACTCTGACGCAAAGTTAGGTGAGACAGGCAGCCAAGTAAGATTAAATAATCGTATGGCAACCCGACCCAGGGACGGCTGAAGGACTGACCAACAACGTAATCAATTCCCTTCCGCCCGACGAACAGCACGACAATGGAAAATGTCAGCGAGGACGAAGATACCAGCAGCAATACGTCTTCAAATATTGGCGTCTAAATACAGCCAAGGCACAATAACAACTGAAATTGTTAACAAACAACAAAGGCTGTCGAACTACACGCCGTGCCGGAC
Organism: Schistocerca nitens; assembly: GCF_023898315.1. Taxonomy (NCBI): domain Eukaryota; kingdom Metazoa; phylum Arthropoda; class Insecta; order Orthoptera; family Acrididae; genus Schistocerca; species Schistocerca nitens. Next base: position 419,160,024 of record NC_064619.1, on the reverse strand, counting down.
AGCATCAACACGGCGAGGAAACACACACTCGCTGCTCTGACCGAACCGACCGACTGCCTACTCCAGTACACAGACAGCATTCATAACTGCTCAGTGGAAATCATGCAAGCTACACACAATTCCACGTAAACACGTGCACCAAGAACTCCGACAATCCTAAAACCGATCACTGTGGAACAACAAGGAGAAATCGTAAGTCGGCACACACAGAGTTTCCTTAAGCGGTCGGCGGCCAAATACACGTCGTCCGATGAGACGACCGACCCAACGACCAACCGAGGTCGTCCGTTATGTGCGTCGGCAACGGTCGGGCGAGTCATGGCTGTCCGGAGCTCACTGCTGCTCCATCCGGACTCCCTCGATGTCCGTTCGGAACTCGGAGACACGGCGACCCGAGCACACTGGTTCGGACCCAACCATGCACAGGGAACACTTGCCCATTGGCCTCCCGACATTTCTGCACAGGGAAGGAACCGACCCACGTCCGGCAAGATGACCAACTGACGCGGCCCAGAAACGGTCAAAAGATAAAGTAAATGTCGCCCGATGAGGCGAACGACCGAACGACCAAACCGGTCGTTCCCGCTCCAGTCTCCTTCCGTGGGACAGTGAATGTGTGTCGCCAGCGGTCGGCGAGCACTGGGTGTCCGGACCTTACTAGCGCTGCGTCCCGACACAATTCCCGATACACAACGAGCCGGGAATACTAGCGGTCGCTTCAAAGATAATACGACAGTGCTCTTACGGATACGCGCTGCTGCTGCCACTCACGGGGAGGCAAGCCAGCAACTTAGTGACGCCAGTAAATCGAATAAGAAACGAGGAGACAGTTCCGTAAAGACTAGCTGTGAAGCAAGAAACGGCATGAACACGAGCCGCGCACGGCTCAGTATTGAATTCTTTTCGTAACAATCATTTCTCAGCAGAACCTTCCCTGCTAACTTTTCAGATTGTTCCTGATCACCCTGTGTTACTTTCCTTACCGCGTCAGCTGCCCGCAACGCCACAACTCGGATTTCCGTCTCGCTGTGGGCAGTGGTCGTAACGTTTATTTGTGGATGTGGATGTCTGCTGTCTCAGCCATGTAATGCTCCTGCCTACAAAGCGAAAAGCGAGCGGTAGAGTTGCGTCAGACAAGTGATACGAGCGGCTGTGTACGGTCGCGCCACTTGTTGCGTGTAGCGCGGCTTCTTTCGCGGCCGCAGGTCAGCGGGCACGGCGGAAGCAGACACGGCGCCGGCATTTGCGTGACGTCACGGGCCTTGTGAATGAGCGCGGCGGCGCGTAGCGTGACGTGCGACCGCGGCTATGTTTAGCGGCCGCCGCTCCGCGGGCCAGCACCGCCGCGGTCATTGCCGGCGTACTAGCTCAGCTGTAGGGTGGCCCACCCTCTGCTCGAGGCGGCGGCTGCAGAGGAGCTACTGGACGAATCGAAGACTAGTCGCTCACGTTCGCATCTAGTGAGGAGGTCGAGTGGTTGAGATACTGTGCTGTTGCGCCGGTGCCTTTTAACGCGGCATTTGTAACCCGTGGCCAAACAGTAGTGTGATTCAAGAAGCTGTACAGAGGTCGATCTGATGTGGCTGAAGAAGTCGATCTGACGTGAGTGAAGCTTCCACCATGGCAGTAGAACAGAACCAGTTACCACATTGCAAAATGTGGGGAAGAGACGGCTGTAGTGGTGACCTGAATCACCACACGTCAGGACCTGGCACCGCGCGGCTTCCTTGTCCTATGTAAGGAAGAATGAGGCCCTGTCGTAAAAGAGATGGAACGAGCAACCTAAATACTATCCGTTTCAGAATTCAGACAGCTCCGAGTGGTACACCACTGTGACCTACTCCTGAGGCCAAGTGTTAAGCGTTCTTGACCTTCAGCCCATACTATGTTTCTGAGTGCTGATCGTAACATTTCCACTGATATATATAATGGATGAATAAATATACTTGTGTTTTTCAGTGCCTCTATAGTTTTAAGATGGCCATGTACCAAATTTTATGTGCGTGCTACCCCACCAATCATCCTGCATCTACATCTACATTTATACCCCGCAAGCCACCCAACGGTGTGTGGCGGAGGGCCCTTTGCGTTCCACTGTCATTACCTCCCTTTCCTGTTCCACTCGCGTATGGTTCGCGGGAGGAACGACTGCCGGAAACCCTCCGTGCGCGCTCGAATCTCTCTAATTTTTACATTCCTTATCACCTCGGTAGGTATAAGTAGGGGGAAGCAATCTATTCGATACCTTATCCAGAAACGGACCCTCTCGAAACCTGGACAGCAAGCTACACCGCGATGCAGGGCGCCTCTCTTGAAGAGTCTGCCACTTGAGTTTGCTAAACATCTCCGTAACGCTATCACGCTTACCAATTAACCCTGTGACGAAACGCGCCGCTCTTCTTTGGATCTTCTCTATCTCCTCTGTCAACCCGACCTGGTACGGATCCCACACTGATGAGCAATACTCAAGTATAGGTCGAACGAGTGTTTTGTAAGCCACCTCCTTTGTTGATGGACTACATTTTCTAGGACTCTCCCAATGAATCTCAACCTGGCACCCGCCTTACCAACAATTAATTTCATATGACCATTCCACTTCAAATCGTTCCTTACGCATACTCACAGATATTTTACAAAAGTGATTGCTACTAGTGTTTGATCCGCTATCATATAATCATACAATAAAGGATCCTTCTTTCTATGTATTCGCAATACATTACATTTGTCTATGTTAAGGGTCAGTTGCCACTCCCTGCACCAAGTGCCTATCAGTTGCAGATCTTCCTGCATTTCGCTGCAATTTTCTAATGCTGCAACTTCTCTGTATACTCCAGCATCATCCGCGAAAAGCCGCATGGTACTTCCGACACTGTCACTGCGATCTGCAGAGGCACATATAACAACGACTCCAGCCATCCTGATGTGGGTCACCCAACATACTGCTACTAGATGCTGCCTCCACCAGCTGTGAGACTATAGGCTGCGCCTGGTCCTGATAAATCAGCAGTGGTCCCTAGCAGTAAGAGAACCACATTCTGGCTGCATTCTACCGACTTACGGGCGCCTACCTAAGAGTCAACGGTTCGGATGAACACTGCCCAGTGCTCTGTGCACACGATCTCTGGCGATGCGTCCCACGTAGGATCGCTTCGTACGACTCTGCATGAGCGGGTGCGTAGACTGCTTGGATTCGCTGTCGCTGCGTGCTGGCCTGCCGTAGCGCTACACTCGACATAATTCTGACAACGCAACTTGGACATCGTTGCCGACTGTCTGGCTTCGATCGATGGCCAGCTCATGAGTCCATGGGCTTAATTGATTTTTTTTTATTTATACGTCAAGTTCCGTTGGACCAAATTGAGGAGCAAATCTCCAAGGTCATGGAACGTGTCAGTACATGAAATTAGAACATATAAGTAATAACAAATAAAAATAAAATGTTTATGAATCCGAAAAAAGTCAAGCCATTAGTTTAAGTAAATGCAATCAACAATACTACAAGAATCAGCTTAGTTTCTCAAGGAACTCCTCGATAGAATAGAAGGAAACTCCCACTTTCGACTTGATACCGCGTGGATTACTGCTAACATTTTTGAATTCTCGTCGTAGGTGATTAAAAACGGATGCATCAGTATACTGCACACCTTTCTGCACAAGAGTTAAGGAAGTTCGATCCAAATGCAAGTTTGATTTCTGCCGAGTATTAACTGAGTGAAAGCTGCTTATTCTTCGGAATCAGCTAATACCATTAACAAGAAATAACAGTAAGGAATATATATAGGCCAAAGTCAAAATACCCTGACTCTTGAAGAGGTTCGTGAACTTACACCACTTATTGCCCGAACCGCCCGTTTCTGAGCCAAAAATATCCTTTTAGAATGGGAAGACGTACCCCAAAATATAATAACATACGACAGAAGCGAATGAAAATAAGCAAAGTAGACAAATTTTCGTGGCGAACAATCAGTCACTTCAGATACCGTTCTAATGGAGCAAATGGCAGCATTAAGTCTTTGAACAAGATCCTGAACGTGGGCTTTCCACGACAGTTTTCTATCTTTCTCAACACCTAGAAATTTGAACTGTTCAGTTTCATATGCCCATTCTGTGAAATTAAAACATCAGGTTTTGTTGAACTGTATGTCAGAAACTGTAAAAACGGAGTCTTCTGTGATTTAGCCTTGGTTCATTTTCTACAAGCAATGAAATTACGTCTGAGACGGTACTATTTGAAACCGAGCCAATGTTGCACACAACATCCTTTACTACCAAGCTAGTGTCATCAACAAACAGAAATATTTTAGAGTTACCCGTAATACTAGAGGGCATATCATTTATATAAATAAGGAACAGGAGTGGCCCCAACACTGATTCCTGAGGCACCCCTTACTTGACTATACCCCACTCAGACCCCACATCACAGAAATTCACAACACTGTGAACAATGACCTTTTGCTGTCTGACGCTAAAGTAAGAGGTGAACCAATTGTAAGTTACTACCCGTATTCCGTAATAGTCCAACTTCTGGAGTAAAATTTTGTGATCAACACAATCAAGCGCCTTAGTTAAATCAAAAAGTATGTCTAGCATTCGAAACCTTTTGTTTAACCTATCCAGTACATCTACATCTACATCTACATCGTACTCCGCAAGCCACCTAATGGTGTGTGGCGAAGGGTACTTTCGGTAGCACTATCTGATCCCTCCAACCTCTTCCACTCGCGAATAGTGCGTGGGAAGAATGATTGTCGGTAAGCCTCTGTATTGGCTCTAAGTTCTTGAATTTTCTCCTTGTGGTCAATACTCGAGATGTATGTGGGGGCAAGCAATATGTTGTCTGACTCCTCCTGAAAAGTTTTGTCCCGGAATTTCAAGAGTAAATCTTTCCATGATGCACAACGTCTCTCTTGTAACGTCTGCCAGTGGAGTTTGTTTACCATCTCCGTAAAGCTCTCTCGCCAACTAAACGATCCTGTGACGAAACGCGTCGCTCTTCGTTGGACCTTCTCTATCTCCCCTATCAGTTCTACCTGATATGGATCCCAGATATATTATTCAAGAATCGGGTGAACAAGCGCATTATAAGACACTTCTTTCGTGGATGAATTACATTTCCTTAAGATTCTTCTGGTGAATCTGAGTCTGCTGTCTGCTTTTCCCACCGTCTGTTTTATATGGTAATTCCACTTAAGTCGCTCTGGATAGATGTTTTACGGCAGACACAGTCTCCAGCTATTTGTAATCAACAGTGTAGTTGTACAGTAGTGAATTTATTTTCCTTTGAACTGCGAGATTTTAAGACTTGTTTTACCCATTTTGGCATTAGATGTAAGATGGAGCCCTTGAAACATGTATAACGAGTGATTTAAGATCGTTGTAACTTTGAAAAAATGTGGAAACCTACGATGACATTTGTTAGTACTTTTAGAGAGCGGTACTCTTCCCTTGTCGAGCATAATTTGTGATACAACACCCTACACAGAAGGTGTCACGGTAGCATACTCCTTGGAGACGAAGTGAGGGATAGAGATATGTAAACATAAAGCTACGTTAGTATCGCGTACACAAGCTATATAAGGGCAGTGCATTGGCGGAGGTGTCATTTGTACTCAGCTGATTCACGTGAAAAGGTTTCTGTAGTGTCGGCAGACTTGCCTACACTACGCAAACTAATTGAAAGAGGCGGCCAAGATGCACGCGCTAACTCACGAAGGATGGAGTGAGGTCTGAAACAGGATTTGTAATTAATGCTATAAAGAAAAGTACGTAGCTCCTTGAATACTTAACTTTTAATACATCATTGTATACATCGTTCTTGATGAGACATCTGGAGATTGTGGCGATACAAGTGAGACTCTTTAGATACAAGCTATCTAAGGCTAATGGCGCCTTGCTAGGTCGTAGACATGGACTTAGCTGAAGGCTATTCTGTCTCTCGGCAAATGAGAGAAAGGCTTCGTCAGTGTAGTCGCTAGCAAAGTCGTCGTACAACTGGGGCGAGTGCTAGTCCGTCTCTCGAGACCTGCCGTGTGGTGGCGCTCGATCTACGATCCTGACAGTGGCGACACGCGGGTCCGACATGTACTAATGGACCGCGGCCGATTTAAGCTACCACCTAGCAAGTGTGGTGTCTAGCGGTGACACCACAGTTTCCAACATGATTACATGAACTAACAGACTTTGAACGCGGAATGATAGTCGGAACTATACACATGGACACTGCTGTTTCTAAATTGTTAGGGAGTTCAATATTCCGAGACCCACAGTGTCAAGAGTGTTCCAAGAACATCATATTTCTGGCATTACCTCTCACCGTGGGCAACGAAGTGACGGACGGCCTTCACTTAACGACCGAGAGCGGAGGCGTTTCCGTAGAGTTGTCAGTTTTAGCAGACAAGCAACACTGCCCGAAATAATCGCAGTATTGAGTGTGGGACACACGACGAACGTATCATTTAGGAAAGAGCGCTGAAATTTGGCGTTAATGTGCCGTGGCAGCAGCCCACCGACGAAAGTGCCTTTGCTAACAGCACGAAATCATCTGCACCGCCTCTCCTGGGCTTCTTATCATATATATTGGACAAACTTTGCCTGGTCAAATGAGTCCCGATTTCAGTTGACAAGACCTGATGGTAGTGTTCGAGTGTGGCTTAGACCCTACGAAGCCATAGACCCAAGCACTGTGCAAGTTGGTGGCGGCTCCACAATGGTATGAGTTGTGTTCGTATGGAATGGATTGGATCCTCTGGTTCAGATGAACGGACTACATCGATTCATGGAATGCATGTTCCCCAACAACGATGTAATTTTGTGGGTGACAATGCGCCATGTCATCGGGCCATAATTGCTCGCGATTGGTTTGAAGACCATTCTGACAATTAAAGCGATTGATTTGGCCACCAAGATCGTCTGACACAAATGCCATCAAGCATTTACGGGACATAATCAGGTCAGTTCGTGCTTAAAATTCTGCCTCGACAAGACTTTCGCAATTACGAACGGCTGTAGAGGCAGCATGGCTGAATATTTCAGCAGGGGACTACTAACGCCTTGTTGATTCCATGCTACGTCACTTTGCTACACTACGAGGGTCAAAATGAAATCCGACACTATATTAGGAGTCAGGCGTGTCCCATGACTTCTCTCTCTTCAGTGTATAGTGCCTACAGCATTTGACCAGATGCATACGTATAACCCAGTGTGTTGTGAAATTGACCAGTAGATGGCACAAGAGGCGGACCCGCCAGTATAAAAGGAGTCAGCAGGTATTGTGTTGGAGTATAGAAAGTAACAGCAGGATGGGTCGTCCAGGAAGACTCAGTGACTTCGAAAGTGGACTGGTCTTTGGAAGGAGCTGGAGCAATAAATTCATGAGCGATATTTCAACCTTTCTAACTTCATATTGCAGCTATGTTTGTAGAGCTATCCAAGTAGACTGTTGGTGGCGTGACTGTGAACCAGGAACGCGAATTAGCAACACAATGCACAAATCACGTACTGATGGACAGGGATCGTCGAGTATTGCCGGGGGTGTTTGGGCACGAATCCCATGAAATGAGCAAAAGGAATGTCTCGTAAGTACTTCCAATGGCCCGGCTAGCACAATGACTGTGCGTAGGGAGCTAAAATGAATGAGGTAAAAAGACAGAGGAGCTCGTCTTAGGCCACTGATTTCTGTTGTCAGCGCTAACCCAATGGATGGGTTTGGCTTTGACGAATGCGCTGAGAATGTTACCTGACATGATGTGTAGTGCCAAGAGGAAAATTGGAGTGGATAGTGGTACAGTATGGGGACGTTTTTCGTCGCTTCTGTGTGATCCCCTTATTGCTCTTGTGAGAATACTAAGTGCTGAAGGACGTGAACATACTTTACAGCGTTGTGTACTGTGTACAGTAGAGGAACAGTTCGGAGACGTTGACTGTATTTGTATTGGTGTGACAAGGCATCTTGTCATACAGCAGCAACGAGAGGCAATGATTTGTGAGCACTGCGTGGCTCGTGTTCCTGCCATCTCTTATTAAACATCCTGTTTTCGCCGTACTGCCCCCTCGTTATGTTAGTTTCAATTACTTGTGTCACTGAGTAGCTGCGTTACATGTCCGTGAGCGGCAGCAGCAGCGCTTATCGATATAAGCCCTGCCGCATTATCTTTGCTGGACTGCTGTTACTTCCCGGTCGGTCGTCGTGTGTCGACCAGTCAGTTGGAACGTGTCTGCAGTTAGTTCGGACCTTGGCACATGGCACAAGTTCAGTCGGGCAGCAGTGAGGTCCGGACCGCCATGACTCGCCCGACGGTTGCTGACACACGTGATTGGAGTGGCGATGACTTTGGTTGGTCGTCGTTCGGTCGCCTTGCCGGACGACGTGTATTTGGCCGGCGATAGCTTATGGGTTAGCTGTGTGTGCCGACTCGTGTTTCGTCCCTCTTATTGTACAGTAACTGCCGTTAGCATTGTCTGGTTCTTCGTGCAAGTGTTCGTGAAACTGTGTGTAGTGTGTGATTTTGACTGACAAGTTATTTTAAATGTTTCCGACGCCCTGGCTCTGAGCAGTCGGTCGGTGGGTGTGGAGCAGCCAGGAAATCTCCGCGTGGACAAGTGGGCCGCGCCTCGCTGGCGGTCTCTACGCAGTGTCGGAGTGTGTGGGAGCTGTTCCGATTGCTACGAAGTTCGTGGTTCACCGACCCAGGACATCAAAGTTGAGTGGTGATCAAATTACCGAAGTCAGTCTGTTCACGTTGTGCCGCTAGTTTTCATGGTGGGCTGTTGATGGTATTCCCGTGAGCAACAGACAAAGTTTGGCCACCTTCTGGTGGAGTTTAAGCGTATTTTGGTTATTTGAAGTCCAAGTGCACCAGCGGAATTTTCTGCCCTGTGGCCGTTAGTGTTCCGGTTACCTGCCCTGGCCGCTGATGTAAAATTCAGTCATTGTCTTTTCCTCACCGTGTTGTCGCTAACCAACACGTGTGTGTAGTTTTGACAGCTTATGCATACTTGGTTGTGGGCTGCTACGCCTATTACGTTTTGGCTTTGGAGTTTCTTGTGTACTGGTCCGGTGGAAAGCAAGTCGTCTTGTCGGTGGGTCTGTTGACTGTCTTGGTTGGGTTGCCGGCGGATAGGATATAGTTGGGCCGTCTACCAGTCTCCCCTAAGAGAACGTTAATATTTCAAGTGCAGACCGACCGCCTGAAACTTCTGAGCGCCGGTGGCGGTACTGCCTTTCCTTATTGGTGTTTGATTGTGTATTTTAATGGCTCATAGCCGATGGTTTGAATTTGTATGCTTTTAGTTTGGTTTTCAATCGTGGGCCTTCAGCCGCTTCTAAAATTGAAAGTTCCTTACTTGTCAAGTTTTGCACAGTTTGGGCCTTCAGCCTCTTTATAAAGCTTTGGGCCTTCTGCCTTTTGAAAATTCATTGTAGTTGTGTTTTAAATCAAGGGCTTTCAGCCGTCTTAAAATTAAAATTCCTTACTTGTTAAGTCTTAGGTTGTTTGGGCCTTCAGCTTCATTTAAAATATTTTGTATAAAGCTTTGGGTCTTCTGACTTTTGAAAATTTATTGTAGTTGTGATTTTCAATCATGGGCCTTCAGCCGTCTTAAAATTTAAATTCCTTACTTCTTAAATCAGATTGTTTGGTCCTTCAGCCTCATTAAAAAAAAACCATTTAAGGGTAAAGCCTTGGGCTTCCTGCCTTGTAAAAATTTATTGTAGTTGTGTTTTGAGTCATGGGCCTTCATCCGTTTTAAAAGTAAATTTCCTTATTTTTAAGTCATATTGTTTATTTAAGGATAAAGTTTGGGCCTTCTGCCTTTGACAATTTTTTGTAGTTCTGTTTTTAAATCATGGGCCTTCAGACGTTTTAAAATTAAAATTCCTTACTTCTCAAGTTGGGGCCTTCTGCCTCATCTGAGATATTATTTAAGGATAAAACCTTGCTCTTTCTGTCTTTTGAAGACTTATTGTAGTTGTGTTTTAAATCATGGGCCTTCAGCCGTTTGTAAAAAGTTAAATAGGTTGTGTCCTTGAGCCATAAGATTGTGTGACATATTCAGTCGATAGTTAAGCTCGAAAATTGGCGCTGTAATGTTTGGGCAACTGAATAAAGTTATATGTGTTCGAGTGTAACTGACAGCCGCCCACTTTTGGCCCCTTTCCACAATTCCAACTACCTGTTCTGTCCTGCGGATTTGACCAACGCGTTTCAGTTAGTGAACTTTAACATTCTCGAAATGGCCTGGCACGCCCAGAATTCCAACCTGAACCCAGTGATACACCTTTAGGATGAGTCAGAAAGTCGACTTGGCTCCAGGCCCCAGCACCAAACATCACTTCTCTGGTTTCGGCTGTTGAGGTAGAATGGGCTGCCATTTCTTTGCACACATTCAGACACACATAGAAAGCAGCCCCATCAGAGTTAAAGCCTACATAAAGGCGAAGACTGTAAGCACCACTTACTGATGTCCTATAATATGCGTTCGGATGTTTATTATGAGATAGCGCATCTGTACCACCAGTGTTTTAATTCGTCCACTATGATTATCGCTGTACGCATGCTTAGTATGCTCGACAACAGGTATATAAGGTGGACACGAGCAGTTTAAAGTCGGTCTTTGCTACTCGCTCCGAAAATGACCGAGCAGTTTCTAGTCGAAAAATTTGCAGTCGATAAATCTTGGCTATGACTGAATTTCTGCATTGTTCTGGATCAAGTAATACGTCGTGAAAATATGAAGATTCTCATAAATAGTTGTCTTGGACCCTGTTCAGTGGGCATTTTTTCAGTAGCAGTTAGCTCAGTAGTCAGAGACGAGCTTAACCCTAGCACAATTACAACAAATTTGTAGCAATTTTTTTTAAGGAAACACCGAAATAAACGACAACTGTACAACACGTGTAACACAAACGTTGGGAGTATGGATAGGAAGATGTTAAATTAAACGCAATTTCTGTCAAAATGGTAAAACGTACTGTAGCAGAATTCTATGGAAAGACGTAAGACTCCTTGCAAAACCAAGAGAAACTCCTGGTCATATGAAAAGGCTTGCAGTGGCACTAGAGCTGGTGTTACGACATTCTTGGACGACACTGGAACTGCAACTGAGAACAGCAAAACTAAGGCATAAATCCAAAACTTAGTATAAAAACTTTCCTTTAAAATGGGATCTTCATGCGCACTGTCAGAGTTTAATTCTCATAACAGTGCAAAGTTTATTGATACAGGTATTAGTGTCGCTGATGCTGAGAAACAGGCGGAATCCCAGAAACTGTACGAAGCTCTAGACTGGATAAAATCCCAATCAGATTCTACACCGATGCAGCCCCTCTGTCGAGCGTAATATAATACAGCCATCGAACAACAAACTGTGCCAAGTAGTTGGGAGAAAATACTGCTTGTAAGAAGTATGTTTGTATGTTGGCAGCGCTAAAGACTGTGTTAATAAAGCTGACATCACTCTGCGCCCTCGGCAAGGGATTCTAAAGTATATGGACCGGATATTCTTAGTGGAGACTCTGTGTTGGTAGGACATGCCTTGTAAAGTGAGATGAAATGATGAGTTTATAAGAAAATACACAAGGAAATGTATGAGGATGTATATATAGTTGATAATGTTTGGGCAGTGGAATTATTCACAACTATATAATTTTTGGAACTGGATGTCTCATGAATAAGGAAAAATTTTCTAAATACATTGTTCGCTCTTCAACAAAGTCTCTATTTTTGCTAAACATACGCATGCTAGTAGTCAGAGTCTATAGTAGTTAGAAACTTTTTATTTAGCTGGCCGTTGTTGCTACATTCTGTAACTGCTGTAATTCGTATTATGGAGATTTTCTGTGAGGTAAGTGACTTATGAGAAACAGTGGTGTTTCCACTATAGGGTTTCGTGATTGAAATGAGTGTAGGCAATTAACAGAGTTGGAGACGCCTGTCTACAAGAAAGATAGCAGAAGTGACCACAAAACTTACAGTTCATCCACCTATTTTGGCATCATAAAGGTATCCTGAGCTCAAACGTAATGAGGTATCACCAACACCAAAACCTCCTCCATAGCAACCGCAAGGGTCCTGAAAACTCATGTCATACGAAACGCTATACGAGCTTGTTGAGCAACTTTGAGAATATCGAACTGCATTTCTGACATCAAAATTTAGACAGGAATCGCTTTATTCAGCTCTATGCCTTGTGTACTCATTCTGCGTAACGTTAAAAACAACTCAAGCAGTTGAGGCCTTTCCATCATTGATTTATTTGAACACAGTGACTGTGCATTAACTGAGCATAAATGCAGATACCTCTGGCCAGTTACTTATGAACTATTTATTTCCATAAACTAGTAGGGTGGGTATTCTTCCAATCATCTACAACCCATTCTGGCGTTGGAGTATCCTGATGAAGATGCCGTTTTGAAAAGGACAATGCGGAATATCACCGATCTTTGGTTGCAAGGAACGACTTGAACACTCCAGAAAATTCACGGCCATAGCTTGGCCTCCCAGATCACCCGATCCCAACCGAATTTATGGGACGTCATCTATACTTGGGTACGTTCTATGAACGCAACACCATATGCAAGAGAACATAATTATGGATAGCACTGCAAGATACGTGGATACGTCTCTATAGAACGATTCGAACACCTTATGGGGTCTACGCCTCAATGTGATACTGTACTTCTGAGGGCTTAACGATCCACTATGAATAATATGTCGAGTACCTCCACTTGGTTTTGGCCACACTTTGTACAACAACATTTGAGGATTGTCATCGTGTTACAAAGCCAAAACAGTAATCTATATTTCATTGTCTGTCCTTGGTATTGCGCATTAGGCCTTCTATATTTTGCATCTAATGATAACTGTACGAACAGACTACTTGTAGGTGTCGGTCTCATTTGACAAGGGCAAATTCTAAGACAACGAGGCCAGTTGATCTTAAAATTGCATCAATAACCTTGGTATTAATGTACTACAGGAGGCTGACATCGCCGTACTACACTGCTCTAAGCTATAGAGGTTAAGTTTACAGGCGCTGTGGGGCGTATTGCCTGTGCGTCGGGGAGTACTGGCGTGGAAGTCCACGGCCGGCATTAAATATTCTCACCACACCAGTTAATGCACGAACTTGAAGCGCTCCGGGGCAGTTTCGCTAAACTGTAATGTTGTGAAGTAACGCTGGAAGCTTTTCGGAGCCGTGTTCACTAACGCAACTGTAGCATGATTTTGATGTATCTAAGGACAGAGTAGAACATTGTCAATTCCAGCCTCGGATGAGTATCTCTCCTAATTAATGTCGGGATATCTGAGATGGATATTTGTTTGAGTGTCAAGGTGAAAGTTGTAAACCACTAGCTGGTTACCCATCCTCCATATTGGATGAAATGTGAGTTGTACAGCACAATGCCTCACAGTGTTAAACAATAATCATTGTTCTCTTGAGATTCTTTACTGTACTTACCGGCAGTTAACAGTACTGCCCGATAAAAGGAACACTTACACATCGGCAGAAGTATTTATATCTTAAAGTTTAACTGATTTTCTAACAACACAAGAAATATAATGAATTGCTTTTTTAACGAATTATGCAAGATGTGATATTTGCCTCGAAAACAGAGTTTTTCATGATCAAACTATTTAGCGTACAGAAATAATGCGTTATGAAAATTAGTAGCAAGAAATATATGATAAAAACGTATGTTAACTATTTTAAAGCAGATAAGTTCAAGCCGGGATGGCTAGAGGACAAATGTAAAGATGTAGAGGCTTATCTCACTAGGAGTAAGATAGATACTGCCTACAGGAAAATTAAAGAGACCTTTGGAGAAAAGAGAATCACTTGTATGAATATCAAGAGCTCAGATGGAAACCCAGTTCTAAGCAAAGAAGGGAAAGCAGAAAGGTGGAAGGAGTATATAGAGGGTCTATACAAGGGCGATGTACTTGAGGACAATATTATGGAAATGGAAGTGGATGTAGATGATGATGAAATGGGAGATATGATACTGCGTGAAGAGTTTGACAGAGCACTGAAAAATCTGAGCCGAAACAAAGCTCCGGGAGCAGACAACATTCCATTAGAACTACTGACAGCCTTGGGAGAGCCAGTCCTGACGAAACTACCATCTGGTGAGCAAGATATATGAGACAGGCGAAATACCCTCAGACTTCAAGAATAATATAATAATTCCAATCCCAAAGAAATCAGGTCTTGACAGATGTGAAAATTACCAAACTATCAGTTTAATAAGTCACAGCTGCAAAATACTAACGCGAATTCTTTACAGACGAATGGAAAAACTAGTAGAAGCCGACCTCGGGGAAGATCAGTTTAGATTCCGTAGAAATGTTGGAACACGCAATACTGACCCTACGACTTAACTTAGAAGCAAGATTAAGGAAAGGCAAACCTACATTTCTAGCATTTGTAGACTTAGAGAAAGCTTTTGACAATGTTGACTGGAATACTCTCTTTCAAATTCTGAAGGTGGCAGGGGTAAAATACATGGAGCGAAAGGCTATTTACAATTTGTACAGAAACCAGATGGCAGTTATAAGAATCGAGGGACATCAAAGGGAAGCAGTGGTTGGGAAGGGAGTGAGACAGAGTTGTAGCCTCTCCCCGATGTTATTCAATCTCTATATTGAGCAAGCAGTGAAGGAAACAAAAGAAATATTCGGAGTAGGTATTAAAATCCATGGAGAAGAAATAAAAACTTTGAGGTTTGCCGATGGCATTGTAATTCTGTCAGAGACAGCAAAGGACTTGAAAGAGCAGTTGAACGGAATGGATTGTGTCTTGAAAGAAGGATATAAGATGAACATCAACAAAAGCAAATCGAGGATCATGGAATGTAGTCGGATTAAGTCGGGTGATGCTGAGGGAATTAGATTAGGAAATGAGACACTTAAAGTAGTAAAGGAGTTTTGCTATTTGGGGAGCAAAATAACTGATGATGTTCGAAGTAGAGTGGATATTAAATGTAGACTGGCAATGGCAAGGAAAGCATTTCTGAAGAAGAGAAATTTGTTAACATCGAGTATAGGTTTAAGTGTCAGGAAGTCGTTTCTGAAAGTATTTGTATGGAGTGTAGCGATGTATGGAAGTGAAACATGGACGATAAATAGTTTTGACAAGAAGAGAATAGAAGCTTTCGAAGTGTGGTGCTACAGAAGAATGCTGAAGATTAGATGGGTAGGTCACATAACTAATGAGGAGGTATTAAATAGGATTGGGGAGAAGAGAAGTTTGTGGCACAACTTTACTAGAAGAAGGGATAGGTTGGTAGGACATGTTCTGAGGCATCAAGGGATTACCAGTTTAGTATTGGAGGGCAGCGTGGATGGTAAAAATCGTAGAGGGAGACCAAGAGATGAATACACTAAGCAGATTCAGAAGGATGTATGTTGCAGTAGGTACTGGGAGATGAAGAAGCTTGCACAGGATAGAGTAACATGGAGAGCTGCATCAAACCAGTCTCAGGACTGAACACCACAACAACAACAAGTTCAAATAGGAATGACTTGAGAAACAGGTTCTTACAGTTTTCGGAAATAATGCATAGGAACATCTTTGCTGATAATTGCTGTTGATTGCTTGAGAATACGGCAGAAATCTCAAAAACGTCGACATCTAAAGTAATTTTTGTTTCGATTTCCCACCAGAGTAATAAATATATTAAAATGCCGCCATTCCACAGATACCCGTAGATAAAGCGTACTTCACATGTCAGTCGTGGAAACTTCGACTACCTGCAAACATAACAGTGGAAATCTAAATATGTTTCTCTCGTACTGTATAGCAAAAATTGCTTTTTACCACAGTTCCATGTGAAAATAACTGTATGCAGAGTGTTCTATCACAGTTCAAACACAATTTGTAATCTATATTATTATCTCATTTCTTCGTCAGATCCCTCAAACATCATCCGATGTAATTCGACTATATTTCAATACTTTTTTATAGTTTTGTTGATGTTCATCTTATAACCTCTTTTCAATTTTGCTCTTGTTTCCTTCACAATTTGCTTAAGTTACGGATTACACAACATTAGGGGAAGGCTACAATGCAGTCTCACTTCTTTGTCAACTAATGTTTCCCTTTCGTATCAGCTCTTATACTGGAGTCTGCTTTTTGTGCAGGTAGTAGGTACCTCACCGCTACAAGTGCGTTTTCCTTCCTGCCTTCAAAGCTTCAGATAATGTATTGCTATCAAAAATGTAGAAAATTTCCTCTACAGCTACAGATTTTGCTATCCAAGGCTTAAATTTATGAAACCTATTAACTTAGAAGAAGGAATACTTTAATCTCTACAGAAATTTTCATAAGTTCCTCATTACGATTCTTTTAATTTCGAAACTAATTTTTGAACCCATTAGGTGGATTATTACGCTGTTGACCGATTTAACGCAGTAAGGAGTACATAATAAGTTGTGCGGCGGCTTACTCCTTCTGCCATATGTGCTGTCTAGATAGCGACATGTATACAATTTCTAAAATAAACTTAAACAAAGAGCATCTGCGTCGTGCTTGCTCCAAAAGTGAGAAGTACGCGACCGGTGGAGCTACAGAGCAAAAACTGCACACCGAACGCCCACACAGGGACTGGGAGGTCTTTGTGACGCGCAGTTCGACCGAAAGCGGCCGTATCTCTCGTCCGGAGGAAGCTCCGCTGCCCCCCTACAAACACACATACAGGGTCGCGCCTGCCGCTGCTCTAACCATCCTACTTGCGTGTTTCGCGGGTAGCAGACATTCAGGCGAATACAGTGAGTGGGTCAGTAGTAGCTATGTAGAAACGGAGCCTCTGGTTGATGAACCCGGGCAGTGAGGTGGTTTCGTGCCCCCAGTGGGTGTATCATTGTACAGGGACATTCACTGACATGGTGACAGGAAGAAGAAAAGGAATACTTTTCATTAGCTAGTTAATTTCATGTTCCACATATGATTTTGCACGATAAATCGTAATGACGTGGAACGAGTCAATTTACTTGCACACTGCAATTTAATTTGTAAATATGGCTATATGCTGAACATTTTTTAAAATATACAAATGAGAGTCAGTAATTCCTTCTAACCAACTTTTACACACCACAACAGTAGGAATTATTCTACGGAATAGACGGAGCTTTCGAGGAGAAACTTTTTCACTTTGTTTCAGAATTTTACTTTGCTGACTGTCAAACACTTTATATCACTAGCAAAGTAATCAATAGTTTTACTTTTAGCATTGTGCACCCATTTTTGTGCTTAAGACAATCATGAAGTGAAGCAATGAAGGTAACTTTTTCTTTTGCTACTGTAATTATCTACATCACAGTTCGTTTTGAACTGCGAGTTATTTGTAACAAACTTCATGAGGGAATAAATGTACAGTGAAGCAGCAGTCGCCAAGCCCATGTCCTTAATCGTATGTCTATAAGTCGTTTTTGTTCAATGAGAACTATCTTTCTTAATTATGAGTTACCCCGGAACATTATTCTGTGTGACATTAATAAATGAAAATATGTCAGCTTGTGATGTGTCTCTCCCAAAGATTTATAAAGATTCTATGTGCAAATGCGGCTGAACTAAGTCGTTTGAGGAGTTCCAAAATGTCCCTTTCCAGTTTAAATTCTCATTAATATGGGCACCAATATGGGAATTTTCCACCCTGTTTATTACTTCCTCACTATATGCAATATGTTATAATTGTCATTGCTGTAGCACCCTTAGATGGGCAGAACTGAATATGTTGTGTTTTCTTTAAATTGAGGGTGAGAACGTTCACAGCAAACCAGGTGATGGTACTTTTATAGACAATGTTTACCATTTCTTCGATTTCTGTTTGTAAACTTGGGTTGATTTCTATACTAGTATCTTATGGAAAAGCGCCAAAAGCCTTGCCGCGTTGGTAACACCGGTTCCCGTCAGATCACCGAAGTTAAGCGCTGTCGGCCTGGGCTAGCGCTTGGATGGGTGTCCATCCGGTTTGCCGAGCGCTGTTGGCAAGCGGGGTGCACTCAGCCCTTGTGAGACACACTGACGAGCTACTTGACTGATAAGTAGCGGCTCCGGTCTCGTAAACTATCATACGGCCGGGAGAGCGGTTTGCTGACCACATGCCCCTCAATATCCGTATCCAGAGACGCCTGTGTTCTGAGGGTGACACGGCGGGCGGCCGGTACCGTTGGGCCTTTGAAGGTCTGTTCGGACAGAGTTTAGTTCAGTTTTTAGTCATCTGGAAAAAAATGATTCTGCTTGTTATATATTAGACGGGAGACTGTTCACTTACATGAGGAACAGTAGTGGACCCAAGATTGAGTCTTGGGAAACCCCATACATGGTTACTCCTTGGTCAGAATAATGTCGCTGTAGTACATTGGTTCAATTAGTAAGTGCAACATTCTGCATTCTTTTGGTTAGATATAAGATTATCCGTTGATAGGATATACCAGCAATCCAGTAAGATTTCAATTTATCCTGGAGAAAAATTTGCAGTGAGTAATAGACTCCGGAATTTTGCCTGCATCGGCTGTAGTTGCTCCAGCTGCCCTCAGTTGGCAGCTGCAGTACAAAAGGGCAGCCAGCAGTAAGGAGAAAGCTTTTCGTACTCTCTAATGGAAAAGCCAGCCATAAAGATTCATTTACCACTGTGAAGAAACCGAGACTCGTCCATGAGACTAGGTGGCGGTGTTATTTCTGCCTACAGATCCACGCTTTAATGCGACGTACTTTTCAGAGTGATGGATGACTTGGTGGGCACCTCGGTTGTAGAAGTCTGCATTTTCGTTGCTTTGGAGATGTTCTACTTCGATAATCACATCGTCATTCTGGGAATGAAAGAGAAAGTCACTGCATGCCATGTCTGGACAGTACCGGCAGTGAGGCACAATTTGATAGCACAAATAAGCAGCATGTGTGAATCTGTTACGTGTAGAATGAGCTGGACCATGATCGTGGAACTACAAAAAAATGGTTCAAATGGCTCTGAGCACTATGGGACTCAACTGCTGAGGTCATTAGTCCCCTAGAACGTAGAACTAGTTAAACCTAACTAACCTAAGGACATCACAAACATCCATGCCCGAGGCAGGATTCGAACCTGCGACCGTATCGGTCTTGCGGTTCCAGGCTGCAGCGCCTTTAACCGCACGGCCACTTCGGCCGGCGTGGAACTACAGTAAAACTCCACCTTCAGCAGCTTACCGCGATGTTTCGTCTTCAGTATCTGTTGTAACTTCTTCTGGAGACTTCATTAGCATTCCCCTGTGATAGTTCGCCTCTTGCAAGCGTAATATGTTACAATCACACCATAGCAATTCGCGGGGCTCTGCATGAGGCGACAATTGTTGCGAAAAAATGTTGAGCAGGATACTGGAAATTGAT
This sequence comes from Schistocerca nitens, assembly GCF_023898315.1. Lineage (NCBI taxonomy): Eukaryota > Metazoa > Arthropoda > Insecta > Orthoptera > Acrididae > Schistocerca > Schistocerca nitens. The sequence continues at coordinate 419,140,659 of NC_064619.1, read as the reverse complement.
TGGTGAGTGATGTACACTTTTCCAACTATCGCTGAGGTCGTGATATGCCGGTCTTCGAACACCAGCACCTTTCCTGACATTCCTCACTTCTTTACAGAAAGATGTACATAGAAACAAATAAAAATTAATTTTTATGTAAATTACTGACAATGGTTCGCTCGATTTGTGTTTGTGTAAAGACCGAAACAATGTGGGTCCCAGCGTCGCACAAGTGGTAATGAATGGTATCAGGGAAAGCTACCGTCATATTCCTTTGAAATCGACTGCCACGAGGGTGGTAAAAAGTAACTATGCTCCAAACCGCCATATAGTGTGTAAAGAAATTGCTTGGAGGTGAAGGCATGACACTTGTAACTGTGTCCAACTTTAACAGGTAAAGTGAAAAGCCGATGTTCGAAGTTTACCGTCGCACAGCAGGCTTTCAGACAGTCGTTCTGCCCGCGAACCATACGCGACTGGAACAGAAAAGGGAGGTAATGACAGTGGCACGTAAAGTGCTGTCCGCTACAAACCGTTGGGTGTAGATGTAGATGTAGATGTAGAAGATAATGATTTCCATTGCAGATTAATTGTCAGCGTTAATATAACGTTTCCTGTGACTGAAAAGATGAATCAACCAAAGATCCTAACTTGTGGGGCAGAAATCTATCATTATTATCTGGAGCGTGTACGTGACTCTCACGGATTGCATGTGTTCTATGCAGCTGCTTACACAATGGTATGAAGGCAGTGAAGACTTCATTCTGAAACAGAATAGTGCTCCACCACAGGTCAGAGCGTTTGTATACCAACAGGTATCTCAGACGAGGGGCGGAAGTATTTACAAAATCTTATAGTGCCACCTATGCCCACTAGACATCACACCAATCACTTCCTTAGTGTGGGATCACGCTAAAGATCAATTATTTCTCCATCCTCTACCGGCGAACGTTCTGGAACCGAAACTGCGCGCCTGGGCCAATGGTCTGTTGGTGGCGTGTGAGAATACATGGGCAATCACGTACATGTTTGTCGAGTGAAGAAATTCCCGCGTTTTAGGCATTTGGTACGTGTGTAATATTAATCTGTAAAACTATGTGCTAAAGAAACTTCATGAGTTACGGTACACAACAAAATAAGATTCGTATTTTCATATCCACTTTATGTTATGAGTTTTTGAAACCCCAAAGAGATGTAGATAATTGTGAAGGCGGGCAGAACATATTCTCGCCGTTATTCAATCCATACTTTTTGCAAGCAATAGGCGAAGCCAAGGAAAAGTTTTAAAAGGGATTTATGGTTCACCGAGGGGAAATGAAATCTTTGATATTTACCGATGACATTGTAATTCTTCCAGAGATCGCAATGAACTTGAAAGATTTTCGGACAGGAATGGGTAGTGTACTGAAAAGAGGTAAATAGGTTCACACCAACAAACACAAAACAAGGGTAATGGAACCACAAATCCTTTCGCGACGGATTTGTTGTATTAACTGTCGTCGGTCCAAATCAGTTGTCAAATCTTTTTGAAAATCCTCCATTGTTTTTGTCAGGAAAGAAACTCATTATCAGAGAAGTAAAGGAAGCACATAAATCTAACATATGTTAGCCCTACAATGTCCGTTACTTCTGACAGTCAGTTGCCCTCCTGATTTGTCGGAATCTCGGATTTTAATACGGAATTAAGGTGACATATGCAACGTCAACACTTACTACAAATTTACTGGAATAGGTCAGGCAGTGCTGGAGTAATTAAATTAGGAAATGAGACATTATCACTATCGGGTACGAAAATAACAGCAAGAGTCCAAAGTAAAAGAATGAGGTATTCACTGTGAATAACATGAAAAGTGTTTCTGAAATTAACCCTAACGTCTAATATTTATTTAAAAGTTAGAAAGTCTTCCCTGAAAGGAAAAGCAGAAGCATCCAGAAGGTTAGATGTTGGATCGAGTAATTAACGAAGAGATACTGAATCGAATAGGGGGAGGTAAGTACTTTATAGCGCAACTTGACTAAAAGAAGGAACGGATTGACAGGGCACGTTTTGAACAATTAAGTGATAATTACTTTGGTAATAGAAGGATCTTCGGGGATAAACACTGTGGAGTGATACATGGCTTGTTGAAGTAGACGTAGTTGCAGTAGGTATGTTGAGATCAAACTTGAACCTGATCATTTTACCGAATTCCATAACACAGCTTTCCAGACTGATTAAATATACGGCAAAGACGAAAACTGGAATTACGAGGGGACTTCAAAGTTACCAATTATTGGGGCAGGTCAACTAACTTTTCTTGGATATTTCTCTACACTTAAAAGCGACACAAATACATGATATTATTTATCAAACACAATCTCCAAGTCTCTGTAAACAGCGGTCGGAACGTCTAAGCCAGGAATCTTCTTCAAGGTCATTGAGCCGTTCGAGAACGACTTTGTGAGCGTCCTCGTTGTTGGGAAACCTCTTCTCCCCGCCACCAGATGGATCTCGCATGTTGCAAGATCTGAATTTACTGATCAGCATCATTCAAACCTGTTCAGTCTTGGGAAAATTGTTGGTACCATTTTACTATGGCTGAATGGGATTTTGCGTTTGGTTCATGTACTGTCCTAAGTACTTCAACTTTAGAGTACCTTTACAGATGCCACGCCATTGCAATCCCTCACTGTGATACACCTGTTATCTGTACTTCAGCAGAACTGTGTCTGTAGGAATCCTGGACCACGTACTCTCGTCTGAGAATACGCCACTGTTCCGCAATGGTCTTAAAGTGGAGCGACTTACGTAACTTACTTTCTGAAATACCTGTGTACGTATTTGGGTCTTGCCAAGAAATTTTTATGGTATAAGTCTTAGCGATGCCAGTTACCTATCTAGCTTTGAATTCTATGACTGTAGGGTAAGAAGCAGACTGCGTTTATTACTCCAGTAACTACTCGCTTAATGATCATTGTGATGCCGCTTCTTTTGTTATCGTAAGTTCACTTAACAATTTTAAATTTAGTGTTTGCAAATCTATTTGCTACATATCGTAACAAAACGATGACGAGCATAGAAGCTCGCATTCCGTTTATATTACCCTGTGTTACAGTAAATCACTCCACATGATGGCCAACTGATACTTCAGCTTCCGTGTTTACAAACTGTTTGTATCATTACCTACGTCGGGTGCAATATGTTCTTCATCCACACGTGTGGGGCAGCACTGATATTTACTCCTGCAGCCATCAGAGATAAACACTCTGTCGACACTATGTAACCCTCTTTGTCATTAATACCATTCGGCGGTTATGGCAGCAATTGCCATATGGTGCTTCCACTGATGCATCTCCATAACAGACGTGGAGCCCTTACGAGCAACATTAAGCGCAAGCCCACTGTCGTCGCCACCTGCGTCATAATTACGACGTCGTCATACGGAAAGTGGCTGAGGAAGGTTAGCAGCATACCTCAACCAGTTTAACGATACCGCCGTTATGAATATGAGGACAGAAACCACAAAAAGAGAGGGTCATTCTATTTCTGTCACACATTTGTTGATGGGTGGAACTAAACACTTACGATTGGCGATACATGACACGGGCAGCAAACGGGGTAATCCACTGATATGGGCTACACCGACAAAGAGGAGACTATTATTACCCGTCGTCAGGGAGCAATCTTCTCAGAAATGGCGAAGTCGTCCGGCTCCTACCATGCTACGGTCGTGCGAACTTGTGGAAAGTGGACGGTGAAACATTGAGTAGGCAAAAATAAATTTCGCGACAAAGCCTCATGAGAGAACGTGGATCAGAGGGTTGCCCGCTCTGCAAAGAAGGATAGGCGATGTTCTTGTGGCATATCTGACGACACAGTACAATGACTGGGCAAGCGCAAGTGAATCACACCGTACAGCGTATTTTGTCCCGCAGCAGGCGACCTATTGTCATGCTGACCGAGCGATGTCATCATTTACGACTACAGTGGACACGTAATCATAGAGATTGAACCGTTCATCAGCGGAAATATGTTATTCGATCGGATGATCTTGTTCCACCATATCACTGATCGTGCCCATATGCGCCGTCAGGCAGATAAACGACTTCTCGAAACATGCTTCACGTCACTGAGGTAGGCCGATGAGGAGTATTATCCAAGGAGACCCGTGTATTAATCGAAGAATGCTGTCGACTAGATGACAATTACTGCGGACGTCCTGTATCCCTTCATCTAGATATCTCCCTTGCAGGTGATGGCATCTTCCGGTTGATAACAGTCCGAGTCGCAAGGCCAGTATCGTGCTCCACATGTCTGAGGAGTATAATAATGAATTCACATTAATTCAGTCAATATGAACCTCATGAAACACATCTCGGACGCTGTCGACTGCCACCTCCGAGCCCACAAACTACCGCCAAGTACTTAACGTTACTGGAGGCTCTTGTCTCCATCCCGCCAAACACATCTCGAATTTCGATGGGGTCTTTTATTTACTTCAGGTAAACGCCAGTATGTTCTCTACTATTATGTGACATAAACCATCCTCATAAAAAACACCTGTATATATGTAAATGTCTCTGTTTATTAAGAAAAGCAATGATCCCTCAACCGATCACCATTGGCTTTATGTAATTATGATCTCCAGGGTTGTCGTACAAACCGTTAAATGGGTGCACATACTGTGTCGTTCAGATCTTGTACGTATTCGGTACTTCAGTACAGACCCAAAGTCATTGCGGTATGAATATCAGATGAATTAAAGGGTAAATGCTGAAAGAACGTTGGACAGCGCTATGGTGAGAAAATTTAGCGTCGGTTGCTTAAAATGTTCGATCGGACCGTGAAGATTTTCAATAATTAAATTGAAGATCAGATTTGAGACTGATCCACGCACGCGTTGTTGTGGTCTTATGTCCTAAGTGTGACTTGTTACATCTCTTCACACAGCTCATTCCTGTACCACCCTCTTCAACTCTGCATTACTTCTGCAACATACATCAATCTGAATCTGCTTACTATAATCAGGCGTTCGTATCCCTGTATAATTTTGATCCTCCATCCTCTCCAAACGTCCCTCCGTTACCAAACTGACGATTCTTTAATGGATATTAACTGACCACTTCCCTTGTCCAGTTTTTTGTGCCACAAATTTCTTTTCCTCTTATTGAGTCTATCCATTCAAAGTAAGATGGATAAATTTCCGAAATGATGTAATCCTTCGCTGTTGAAGGCATTTTTGCGTTGAAAATAATGCTCCGTGGAGCTTGATGGTCCTCGAAATTTCGCTGTTTACCGCAGCAGACAGCATTTCAAATGAAAAAAAGTCAAATCAAAAACACCTTCAGCTGTGAGTATTTCTAATTTTGTTTTATTTTTACGACCAATTTCGGCATCTGATCGACGTATGGGAAGAACCATGAGTCATGTATGATCGAAATAGGGACCACCATACAGTCACTTGTATCCGTAGATTTATTTTTTAGCAATGCCCATCAAGAGATCGCTCTTTTAAAAGAGAAGTCAACGGACACTGTTAAGTGTATGCTGAACCCTATTACTATTGTACATGAGTTTCGGTTATTCCTACACGTCGTTCACGTCCAAGAAGCCTGAAGATGACGTAGTGACAAGGCGAAATTGCTCTAAAAAGATAAAATAAAATTGGAAATACAGATGGCTGAAGATGTTTTCGATTTGACATTTTATATCGAACGGGCGAAGTCCGGCACTATCTTGTATAAAAATGGACTTACACAGACATTTAAGATGCTTTCATTAAAGCTTTAATGTTCTTGAGCATTCCACCCGGCACCGCTACTAATACCGGTTGTACCCTAAAGTGTCAAAATCTGTAAATGAAACGAATAGCATATAAATGTATGCATTTTTGAGGCCACTAACAATGTACAACAACAAATTGTGGAAAATTACACGTGGCGAAGTTCAAACAGCATTAATTTAGTTTCACAAGGATGCAAATTCCAGATCACCAGTACCATGATCACTGTTCTATTTTACACAGCCTCCTTTGATAATGGTTACCTCTCAATGGCACATGTGGGCTGCGGAATGGGCGTGTTTGCGTATGCGGAACTCAACTGGTATATGGGCGGCCTAGTATGTAATTGTGTACAAGTCGGGATTAATTATTCTCGTTATCACAATCTGATTCCATACAATTTCGGTCTGAATCCGATGAGTACCCAATTAAAAGTCTGAATACTGACTAATTGCGAGAACGAGAAACCATTTATAATGCACAGGCTGCCGCAGAGGAGGAACAACGGCGACGACGGAGCGCATTGGTCAGTAATCAGAACTATGTTTTTAATGAGTTTCCTGAGCGGTGAATGAGTCCGTGACTTCTAAAGCCGGAAATCAATAACTTTACAATGTCTCAGGAAACGAGTCTGCAAGCATCGTGTGATCACACAAAATGATGGAGCTGAACTACAACGATAGATTTGCAACTGTTTCAAGTATAAATATTTTCGTCACTTTCAAGTTACGTCATAATATTGGGATGTGTTCTGTATCTACGAGGGGCGTTCAGTAAATAATGCAACACTTTCTTTTCTCTGCAAATTTCGATTGAAAAAATGTGGAATTTGTTGTGGCGTGGAATATTCCCTCTTCAGCCCATTTAGTTTCATGAGGTTCCAATTGGTGGCGGCGCAAGACGTAGCCTTCAAAATGGCGCTCCAATAGAGAACTATCAATGAGTTTCTTTTGGCGGAAAACCAGAACCTTGGAGATATTCTTACGTGTTTTTAGAATGTCTATGAGACCTGGCAAAGCTGTTTGGTCATGGAAGGATTCAACCAGTACATAATTTACAGAATGTTCATTAGCAAATTTATGAAGAAGGTATTAAAGAGTTAATGAAACACGAAAAACGTATGTATACGAATAAGTAATATATTACAGATAAAAGTTTCTATTACGAGGAACTATTACACAGAGTAGCAAACTGACACCTCAGATAAGTTTGCCGTCCGTTTGTGTGCTAAGAATATTGTCGGTGAGTGGGCAGATTTGCCGCCGAATATAACACCAAACAACCTAGTGGCAAACTTAAGCAAAGCAGTCAAACCTTCCAGCTGCACTGTCGGAGGGAGTGTAGATAATTCTTATAGTGAAAAAAATGACACCCAATTACTGCAAAAGATCTTGAACGTGATAATCCTGAGATTGCCTTCCATCTGTCCAGACTCCTAAAACATTAAAATGGTCGACATCACTGACGATTTGGTCACCTTCGGGCAATAGAATTTCGCTTTTACAAGAATTTAGTATCAGGAACTGTAAGACTGAATTTTGTTACAGGTAAGTGTCAAAACCCTGAAAATCTCGTCCTGATGTTGCTGACTACCTTATTAGCTACATCATTTTTGTTAAGTTTCACGTCTTTCACAGCATCTCGTGTGTTACCAGCAAAGTGAACAAGTTTTTGTGTCGATTTTCGTATCTAGAGGCAGGTCGTTGATTTACATGGTGTAACAGGTAAAGTGCAGATATTTCTATTGATGGCTGAGGAAACTGTATCAAACAACATTACATCGGTATTAACGTAATTTTCAGACTGTTCATTATAGCTGTTACAAGTCGTATGTTTTAAGTTGGGTACTACCTCCAAGTGCATGTGGGAAGTGCAAGCCATTTATGTTATTTTTCCTGGGCAGCAGGTCAAGTGTTGACGTGTGGACGCGTGAACGCAAAATGGTCAGTCTATACTGACAGGCGTAGTTCAGTTAGTGGAGCAGAAAACAATTGGTAGTAAATTATGTGATGTGAAGTTAAGGTCTTCTGGGTCTTTAGGCCTCATCATATTTCCTCTAAAATAATCGACGTTTCGACCCCTCTGCTGGGATCTTCCTCGGGTTCTTCCGGTGTCTAGCAGTAGTGGACACCAGAAGATCCTGAGAAAGGTGCCAGCAGAGGGGTCCAAACTTCGATGATTTTAGAGGAAATATGAGGCGGCCTAATAATCCAGAAGATTTTAACTTCAATGAGAACGGCCACGAAAGCCTCCAGACTTACATAATTATGTGATGTGTTTGTAGGAAGACTTCTAGACACACAAAAAACCTAACACGTTGAAGTGGGTAATTAGAAAGGTACCACATATAAAAGTATCTGCTCCTACACCCCTTACATAATGCATATCAATAAAAGTAATGCAACCACCAGCCCTAATAGTTGTGCATGTTAAAGTGCCGCTTCCGGGATGGGAAGGTCCTCTGTCCCCGCAAGTTCGGTAGATTAACGACTATTGCCGGTGTGCTGGCCAGACTGAAGTGGCTTTCAGGTAGTTTCTCGCACCCAAAGAAATGAATAATGGGCTAGTACCCCGTTCCGAATCAGGTACTTGGTTCGCAAGCACTTAAAAATCGTATTCACTCTTTCACAGACGGTTGGGGTTAGTTGACCTACACAATTAGGTAGTTAGTAACATTTTCCACAGGATATTCGAACGATTCTGTTAAAGGAAGCATGTGCAACGAGTCGGCTTAGATGTATAGATGATAAGTGTTAACAATATTAAACAAATTATCTTTTAGAGTCCCGCTCATGCAGTAGGGCTTGAAAACTTGATTTCTTTCTGTTACGAGGGGGGAGGGGAGGGGATGTGGAATGGCGACAGGAACGACATCTGGGTATCCCTATGATTAACCATCCAAGATTTGTAAGTAGTCATGCCCACCCCGAGTAGATGAGGATCAAAGGCACAAAGGCACAGGAAAAAGAAGAAAAGGAGAGTGATGAATCCAGATTAGAGATCTGTGCCACCCCCGCCTCCCCACTCTTCCCGCCACTTCACTTCCCAGTCTGATTGAAATACTTTTACCATGTAGTAAACGTAGATCTAGTTTCCAATTATGAAGTTGTGGGATTGCGGATGTTCGATAAATTGTAAAGAAAGTATTCCGATATCCCTTATTTTAATAGCTTTTTACTTCGGCTACGAGTTTCGACTCCTCTGTACAGTCATTTTCAGGCTCTGTGGCGTCAACGACAAACACCATCCAGTCGTACTCGTATATACCAGGGAATAAATATGTACGCCTGGTTGCTACAGAAGACTTGACGAGCCATGTGTGTATTTCGCACATGCAACAACTGTCAGTGCTACAGAACTGTTTCACGTACATTGGTAACATTCCGAAAGACAGGCGATGTTGTTACATTTGTGAAAAGCAAACAATGCTCGCGAAGTCTGCTATGAAAACCAAGTGCAAATATTGGTTCCCTGGAATATGCATGTACGAATGGATGGTGCTTGTCGTTCATGCTATAGGGCCTGAAATGACTGTCTTGAGGAGTAGAAACTCGCAGCCTAAATGAAAAGCTGGAAAAAAGCGGCAGTTTGTATATTCTTTTTACAATACCTCTTCTGTTGGTTGGCAATGGACAGCCTACCTTTCGAAGATGAGGTCAATTATTGTTCAGCTTTTCCCCTGATTCCATTATGATCTAACTTATACGAAAGTATTGTATGATCCACGCAAACAACTGCTTTTGTTAAATAAAATATCTGCCGTCCTCAATGTATCGTTTAGAAATAAATGGACGAATTCCGTTTCCTGTGTTTCCAGTTGTTGTTTCTACAATGCTCTATAAAACTTAAGGGCGAGACTGATAAAGTAGCATAACATATTAAATACTCTGTGTAAATGAATGGCCCGCCGGAGTGGCCGAGCGGTTCTAGGCGCTACAGTCTGGAACCGCGCGACCGCTACGGCCGCAGTTTCGAATCCTGCCTCTGGCATGGATGTGTGTGATGTCCTTAGGTTAGATAGGTTTAAGTAGTTCTAAGTTCAAGAGGACTGATGACCACAGAAGTTAAGTCCCATGGTGCTCAGAGCCATTTGAACCATTTTGTAAATGAATGAAACTGCAGGGACGTCTTGCCGAAGGTCGTGCACAGAATGTTGGACGTCTCATGGTGTGAGGTCTGCGTGACTATAGCACCAAATGGGGCTGGCTCCTCAATGCAAGGCTGTTGAAGAAACAAGGAAGGACAGTGTGGGTCAATCAGCTATCAGTTACCGTGTCCTGTGGCTGTGTTTCTTATTACAGCTTGTCCTGGAGACAATGTCTAGATTAATTCACACGGGGAAGAAAGAGGAAGAAGTATGAGGAGTGTAGTGTGGGAGTTTGGTAGGCATATTGCACAGAGCATTGTTTCCTGTCAGTCGGGAATATCCCGAACCACAGGGACTGCTATCCGAAGGCGATGAGGTGGTTGACCACAGTCCACTGCAGCAGTAGATGACCGCTACAGGCAAGATGTTGTCCACTTCAAACAGCGAGTCCAACTGCAACCACATTTAACAGGACTCCAGCGCGCACAATCTGACGCTCCACAGAGGCACGGCTACTGCATGTGGGTGATCCGTTCTTCCGACGATCAGTACATTGTGTTCCGTTGCCACCTGCACAACGCCACCGTTTGCGATGATCCCAAGAGCATAGGCGCTGGAGTGCGGTCAGGTGCTCTCCGCGGATGAAAGGAGATTCAGCCTGAACAGTGATTCCGGATACATTCTCATACTGCGAGAGGTTGGGACACGTAATGCAGCCAGGAATATTGTCGAACATGATCTTTTTGTGGTCTAGATGGGCGTGTGGGTCATTTACGATGAGTGGGCGTACTGACTAAATCTTCGATCACAGTACGTTCACTGGTTCACAGCATTGTGACACTATAACCCATCCCAGTCTGCGTCTTTCTACGCGTTCATTCGGGCCTGACTTCATACTTTTGCGTCACAATGCACGACAGCATCAAACAGCGCAGGTGCAGTAGCTCTTGCAGGGAGAGGACATTCGGCGAACGGGCTGGCCTCCTCGTTCGGAAGCGTTGGGGCGATGTGTTTCAGCACGTCCACTTACACCAATGACTATCCAGAAATTGTCAACCACGCTGTTGCAAGAATGGGACGCCTTATCTCAAGATTTCCTTACCAGCCTTGTGGCCAACGTGGTACCAGGTTGCAAAGCTTGCATTAGCGTCTGTGGTTATCACCATATTAGGTGCTATGCCCGACCTACTCCTGCGGACCATCATAAATCGCGGTGACTTCAGTATAATTGTTATCTTCGAATGGAAAATACGTTTCTGTTAGTCTCATTGCATATTTCTTTTAGTTACCATCTGTACGATATTGTATCAATTCTTTCTATGTCTAGTTACGCACCTAACTCTTGTCGTGAAAAGAAAAAAGAAAGTAGTAGCAGTGAAGTTGTAGCATATCGAAATAGGTAACCCTTAAACACTGGAAAAGTGGTGGTTGCCCTCATCAGAAGTAAAACTCATGGCATAAAGCACACAGGAAATGTTATCCTTCTGCATTGTTCGTTCCCTCGCTTGACGGGATAGATGCAGACGGCATGAGAAAGAACTCCACGTTTAGCCACTAATACGCGTCACACACTGGTCTCTGATTAACCGTTCTATTAGAACATTGTCTTATGTGTAGAAACATTATACAGATGCAGTATTAAATCAGTTGTAAAATGTGTATTTGAATAATTACGTAAATATGCTTGTTGAAACAGTTGATACCTTGTAGATAAGTGCTCAGCAAATCTTACGAAATTATGAAAATGTGTATGTATTTTTAGTGTGACGTATGGGTCACAAATTTCCCATTTGTTTCAGTAAGTACAGCATCAAATAATGTAGAAGTCTACAACAGAAAAGGCGTTACCCTACATTAAGCAAGTAGAGAGAGTACTGATAGAACAGTGGAGAAATAACTGAGAAGTTACGTGATCTGCCAGGTATTCCCGGCATGACGATTAATGGTTTGCTTTCCGATGGAATCAAAAACTTGTCTGAACACTCTAAAACACACCACTAACTGGAAAGTTAGTGTCTGTTTTGTTGTGAGAATTGATTCCATTTCCGAACTTACTTAATGATATCCAACTGTGTTTATTTCCACAACAATATTCTCAACAAATACAGAACAACATAGTTATACAGAAGTTTACCACTGATTTCCAAATCCAACAGTCTTTCGCGTAAATGCTATAGTTCCTAATTTATCAAACAGCGATGATCAAATATCAGCAATAAAGTATCCCTATGAGTCAGGTTTAGTGAACCAACAAGTATGTTGTTTCAGCTATAGAAGCCAGAAAAAATCTACAAAATCAACAATGGCAAATGTTTACCAAGGAAACACATATAATAAACTTAATTCATTCCTACAAATATTCTTCAAAACAATGAACCCGATGTTACTCTTCAACTAATCATAGGAAATGGCACTGGACTTCGAGTGAAAGGGCAGGTAACGTATGCGATCAAAATATTTTGTGCCTCTAGGAGAGGCTAGTTTTGTAACCTAGACCTGAATGCTAAAATCTGAACGCTTTGGTCGATCTTAACGATTGACATTTCATATAGAAGCTCATCATTAATATGACAAACGATGTGAATATCAACTCTGTAACTTTGTTTGAAAGATATAGTACATTTAAACTATCAGTATTTTCAGCGAAGCATCAGATCATCATTTCCTCCACACAAAACACATTGAACGATGACAGCATGACTCCTTATGGAATAATTAGGTAATAGAATATTTGTTGTGAGGTTTCGTGTAATTGTTACTCTTGTTCTTTATTTATGTATCAGAAAGCACGGTGGTGCAAGGCTACTGGCATTAACATTCAACGTTAAGAAGGAAATTGTGTTGGTTTTATGTAAAAGAATTTAACGTTTATTAGTTAATGGATGTTATTGTTACTTTATTTAGAATGTGAAAGTGGTCAAGCTTTGATTATTTAAATATGTAAAAATGTAAAATAATGTAGAATAAACTGCATCCAATCAGATGGACGACTTCAGGAAAGGGAACTGCCCTAGTCAGTTGAGCGATATTCGGCGCTCGGGAAACGCGGCCGGGGACGGGCAGAGGGATAGTTCGGCTCGAGACACCAAAGGGTACAGTTCGGATGCAGACACGAAAGCGGAAGGTCGGTCTTTAGGCAGCTAGGAAGCGAATCGACTTAGAAAATTTCGCGTTGTGTGGTATCGCGCGACTTTGAGCGGTGAGCAGCCGCGCGCCTGGTGTGAACTCTTATATTTTCGCCTAGATAACTTGTATTTCGCGATGAGATTGTGAATGACAGAACTGTGTCAAATGGATATGCGCTCGAGTGTAACAGTAACTCTAAATACGACACTTTCGCTATTAGTTTGCTTTCTGAATAAATATTATTCTAATCAAATCGCAACTGTGTGGCCTACATCATTTATGGGTCGTTAATTTAGTTCCCGATATTATTATTACTGTTATTATATGTTATGTTATCTCTGTATTTCGCAAACTTGCCATCAGCTAGACAATTTAACCAAAGGGTCACAAGTGTCAAATTTCGGACGTACAATGCGACACGTGTGGTTCAACCCGTAGACGTGTTTGAGGCAAGACATTTCGACGAAGAGAAACCGCATGTGAGTCCGAACATCTTTAGGATGTTAGCACGCAGGATAAAAACAGTAGGCAAGAAGCGTAATGCGAAATGGACGTTGCTTTAAGAGAACAGCTATCACAATGAGCAAAACGAACATCAAAGAACTGTAAAGCCCTTAATCTAGGTTCTGAATATATTGTTCAAGGCCGCGACAATACCTCTCGTAAGCATCAATCATCCTCTCGTAAAATTTAGACATGCAAATTTTAATATTTTAAATTCTACATCAGGGCCTTAATTTATTACGAGATGTATTAAAGTACCACAGAATAATTACCTGTTGCTTTGGCTCACAAACTGAACAATAGCTTATTTCACGTTAACATTTAGTTCAATGAAAGTTTGTGGAACCAGTGAAAGCAACGTGTATTTGGGCACACAAACTGACCAGAGCGCGAGATGAATGCCATGAAATGCACGTACCAGTTTTTAACACTGTTGGCTCGGAACTGAAGCATCACTGGCTGTTGTGCGGCCTGCTTCCACGGCTTAATGTCGTATGTTGCGTGGTGAATTAGCAGTACATACGGCATTGTGTACACTTACACCCTCCAGAAAAAAATACATACATACTGCTCGTACTGCAAGCAACACGATCTGGCCCGCTGACTGCCAAAATATATTGTTTCTAGAGGAGTTTCACATTGCAATGGTAGCAGCATAAGCGTTAGAGGTTTCCATAGTGACCGCATGGAGGTAGATTGTATAGCTGAGCAGCATAGCGAACACACGCCAGGTGTGACGGCTGGTGCTGCACTAGTCCGACTTACATGTATTGAGTCATACTGCAGAGCCCGGAGTACTACGACATCTTCAAGCAACTCCACTTCACCATGACAATGCTTCATTCCTTATACTCCTCTATAAAATGCTCGTACTGTGTAGGCTCACATAAAAACCCTATATAGAGAGATTACTCAGGATTATGTTTGGGCAACCTTTGATTCAATGCCGTGACATTTAGAGGCTGCGGTTCAAGTACATGAAGGCTTCATATCACACTGAATTATAAAAGTAACTGTAGTTAGTTCTATACTTAAAATAATGTGTCTGTGGCCATGTACTTAATAAGTGGTATGATATTCATTTTAATGGCAAATTTTGAGACAAGTAAGTCATGTGACTATTGAAACTAGCACTACCATCTATCAGCTGCATCATAAACTCTAACTAAATCAAAAAACTAACGATTTCGGAGCCTACTGTCGAGGACAAGAGGATTGAAAGCCTCACTTTGGCTGTTGGACCTTGTATGAGTGTATTTCTAAAGAATGGAGGGTGTACTACAAAGAACATTAGTAACTGAGGAGGTAATAATGACAATCTGATTCAATTGTGATCTCATGACTAGTGTATGTAGCCATTCATTTATTTGTTTACTTTGAGTTGCCAGTAACTGTATGTACGAGTAAACCACAAGGCGGCTGAAAACTTGTCCTTGCAGCAAAGAAAGTGGGTTTTAAACGGTTACTGTAAATATGAAAACATGGAAGAAGTGCAGAGGCAATGGCGGACAGGGTTTGATACTGTGCCACCGTGACGTATTACAATAACGAAATTACGCGACAGATTTGAGAGGGAAGTTTACGTGACCTGAAGAAGGGCCGGTGTGGCACGAAGCACATAGTAGTGAGTGAAAGAGGGGTGGATGTTGTGGTACAGATTTCCCCCACCAAAGGCTTTATGACAAGTTCCGCAGGAATCGGGTGTAAGCAAGTCAACTGTTCACAGCAATTAGAAGCAAGCAAAGCGGAAACCCAACCAAGGCAGTTCATTCAAGTCATTGTCTGGTCTGCTGAGTCGACGTTTAAATTGAATGTTACCATCAATGGCCGTAACTGTCTGCGGTAGGCTGGAGATAATCTCCATGTTACGAAACAACTAGCTGTTAATCTTCTTGTCTTATCATTGTGATGTGGTATGTCTATCAGAGGATTTGTAGGGCCATTCGTTTCTGAAGGAACAGTGATAGGTCTAAAGTAACTTACCATGTTGCAGAACGAAATGGGCCACCTCTTCACCAACTGTACGGGGATGAATACTGTTTTTTGAACAAGACACTGGACCGTCACATTACCGTAGGGACTTCCTGGATGAAACATTTGTTGAGAAGTGGATAGACCGACAAGGAAGTGTTAAGTTTTCATCCAGATCTCCCAATATCACGCTGTTAGTTTCTGTGGGGAACTCTGAAGGACACCGACTGTGTCACAAAACCACGTACGCTGGATGACATGAGAGAAGCGGTTGTGACTGCCTATGAATCCATTTCAGTGTAAACCACAACACATGTGCGTCGATTTGTTCCGCAGGGTTGCAGACGCTGTATTGCCGGTGATGGAGGACATTTGGAATATCTTCAACAGTAAAACATAATCAATAATGTCAAGACCATCTAGGTGACTTAGAAATTCAAATTTTTTGTTATTTTTGATCAAGTTATTAATGTTGCAACAGTCTACGCCCCTTTGTGGGACACCCTGTATGCTAATAAATAGCAGCTACTAAAATTCGTTTGTGATGGATCGGAGGAGAACGGAAGTTGCTAGATTGTTTAGGTCATGGGCATACGAGAACAACACCTGGCGTGATGGTATGGGAGGCCCTTGGCCACGACACTCGATCACCTCTGGCTTTCATAGTTGGTAATTCTAACTGCAGGTGTTAGGAATTTAATGTGTTATGGCCGGTGGCTGTGCCATACCTTCTAGGTATCCGTAACATTATCATTCAACAAGACAATGCACGAATGCATGCTGCCTTTGCTGTTCCTCGTCTACGTCGATACAAGGTGTCCCTGTGTTGCCCCGGCCACAAGTTATCCAGATCTCACGTAACCCTCGTAACCGTGTTGTCACATACAATTAATAGACACCTGCAGATAGGCAACCAAACTACCAGATTTGCAATGCAGGTTGCCTGCCTTCGCACACACGTCGTGTCAACGACTTGCTTTCCATATCGCAAACGAAGCCCACGTTCCGCATTTGTATAGGTACAAACTTGCGGAATTGCTTTGACCACTAATGTGTGCCTGTTTTCTGTATGTCTTGTCGTTTTTGCACTCTCGTCTTCTGAGACCCTGGATGTACTTATGAATAATATTGCTTGTCCTACCCTCCACTCCCTAATCCCATTGGAAAACGAATCGATGGGAAATATTCTTCCCATAATGTTACTTCTGACTAAGATATTAATTAAAACAACCATTCATTAATGTTTTTAAAATAAAATTGGTAGTCAAAATGCCTAGGAAGTAGGGATCACGGATGTATTGAGACTTCCATTAATGGTAAAAAAAAGGATGGCGTCTCAGTCTAACAACAGTATCGGCTGCAAACGGGGTAGTACGAAGATATAAGTGATTTTGACAAAGGGACAATTGTTATGGATCGGTGTCTGGAAAATGGCTAAACTACTCGGATGTTTGCACATACAGACAATGGTTAAAAGACGGTGCCCATTCAGCAAAGTAGGACAAGTGTCGATCTGTGGCAGATCTGACGATGGAGTAAAGTGCAGCTGCAGCCACAAATGTCGTGGGACTTATCATTCATCGAACAACTTTGAACACGTGGCTCTGCAACACACGAGCCTTACGTGTTCCCATGTTGAAACAACGACATCCTCAATTAAGATCCCAATGGGAAAGAAATAATCGGCATCTGAGCGTGGATCAGTGAAAACGTTATTACATTAGGTCTATGGTCGTGCGGAACATGCCTTCATCTAGGCTCACAGCTGCCCGAAAGGTGTACTACGCCACAGATGTAGTATTATGCTAAGGTGTACATCCACGTGGGCTTCCGTGTGTCGTAAGGCTGCAATCAGAGGCACAGTGAGACCTATGGACTACGTGAAAGTTATCGCTGGCCGCTTGCATTCATTCATACTTGATGCCCTATGGCGCAGGCGTCTTCCAGCAGTATATCAGCTAAGTGTCAAGGCGAGCATTGTGCTGCAGCATAATAATGAAGTTATGCTGATTGTATGGACATTAAATTCGTTTTGTCTGAATCCGGGGAGCGAGCTCTGCGTTCACAAACCACCGGCCCGTAATATACGGTATTTATGAGATCTGTGCAGAGAGCTGGTGCCACAAAGCGTTGGAAACCTACGAAGGATTTATTGAATCCATGCCACGCAGAGTCGCCATGTGTGCCAAAGGCGGACTAACATGCTGTTAAGCACGTTGTCATGGTGTTGTGGCTCGTAAGTGTGTGATAGGTATTTTGCAAATACGGCCAGTTTCAGACGAAGAAGGTTCGTTTGAGATCAGAAACATACAGAAAATGATGTCTGTCATCGGAGGCAGCTACGACATTCTGCCTACTCTGCATACACAGCGCGATCCATCTGATAACTATAGTGGTTAGCTTTTCTCGCTCCTTCCTATTAAAGTAGACTTTGTCAAACTGTCCAGGGAAGATGAGTGCAGATTGTCCGACTCGCCCCGAAAAAACCTAAACTCCGCCCGAACAGGTCATGAAGGCCCAACGATACCGACCGCCCGCCGTGTCATCCTCAGACCACAGGAGTCACCGGATGCGGATACAGGGGGACATGTGATCAGTACACCGCTCTCCCGGCCGTGTGTCAGTTTACGAGACCGGAGCCGCTATTCTTAATCAAGTAGTTCCTCAGTTTGCCTCACAAGGGTGAGTGCACCCCGCTTGCCAAGAGCGCTCAGCAGACTGGATGGTTACCCATCCAAGTGGTAGCTCAGTCCGACAGGGCTTAACTGCGGTGATCTGACGGGAACCGGTGTTACCACTGCTGCAAGGCCATCGGTCTCGACTGCTCCTACAACGGGAAAATAAGCCTTTGAAGTAAGTGTGGAACAAAGCCCACCCCTCACTGTTACCGATATTTATTTCACAGTGGAGTACACGAACGGAAGCTGGTAATAAGTTCTTCGGTTGTTTGGTCATATTGTTTGTTTATGTTTTATAATTACTTTCTTGCAGTATGGGTCCACAGCTTCTATAAATTATTTTAAAAAATTGATCTTGCTTTCACCTGTAAGAATTTTATTTGACGAGTCCAGTTTCAGCATTAAACTATTTTGAAGCATCTACAAAACATACTACAACGTAATGACAACAATTTAGACTGTTTTATAATTAGTGACGATATTTTGAATCCGTCTTTGCAACAAGAAGAAAACGGGTTGTCATCGAACGCCGTCAGCTGTCTTTAACTAACAAGTTATCAGTGGTCTATAGTGAAAGATATTTGAAATTTGGCTTGCTTTCTAGACCACCATTTACATATTCTAGCAGTCCTACTTTGTGTTGCATTCCATATCGAGAAATGCATTGTTCTGCAAAACAGCGTGGGATTAGGCAGAAAAGAACAGTGCCACATGAGAGAATAATACAAAAACGTGCAAGCAGAGGCGTAGACTGATGTGAACGAAAGTCGCCGTTAAAATTACGTAAGTAAAAATCCACTTTTGTAACAAATTATTTTTCTATCTAGAAAGCAAACCCAATTGTAACTATCTTCCATTACAGGCTACTAATGAAGTTATCTTTCAATAAAACTTCACGCGTTTGGTAACAAAACTACCATTTTCTTGTGCCTACAAAGACGGATTGAAAATACTTTCAGTAATAGTAATGTTGTTCCTTTCATAGAAAGCTATATTTTAGAACAGAAAGTGCTGCTTATGAAATAGATCTTTATTAAACAGCAGTTTCAATGAAATGGTTATCATCAGGAATCAAAAACTTAATTACAGCGTACTGAATACGAGTATCCCAACAACGGATTGGAATAAAAAGATGCTTCTGCGCCATTGCCGTCAAGAGTACAATGCAAAGTGCAGTCAACAGTGAAATTCTCTGTGGCAGACATAGTACTTACTGCAGTAACCACAGGCATTTTTGTTTTATTTTTCGCTACACGCTGCTTGCCGTAGATACTTTCATGATGGCTGTAATTCAGACTATTTAAACCTGAGGTGAATAAAGATTTATTTCGTGAGAAACTCTTGATAGTTCTGACACATCACTATACAAGCTTAGGGTAACACCTGCACAAAATATTCTACTTCAGGTATCGATGTGTAGTTTAATACGTGGAGACGCGGATTACCCTAAGGCGACATTAAGCAGCAAAGTCGTATTAGCGCAGTCAGCCACGTCGTTAGAGGTCAGCGGCGTCACGGAATATTTGCGGGCGGACGGACGCTCGTGTTATCAGGTGTAGGGCGTGAATGGGGGCGCTGGTGCATTCTGGCCGCGGCCGCAGGGGGGGGGGGGGAGAGCCGAGATAAAGCTGGCGCCGGAAATGAGGCCCCACATAATGCCTCACCTCCCGCCAGGCCTGGCCTGGGTAAATAAACGGGATTCTCATTACGGCCGCCGGACTCATTATTATGAAGTTTGCACGAGTGTAAACACAGCATTGGATGATCCGCGCCCGCTGGAGTTTCATCAAAAAGCGATTTATCCGCTACTGGGTCAGCTGGCGGCCGGTTGGTTGGCGAATTCCTGGAGAGCGGGAGGGAGTCCAGAAGTGCTGGTCGCAATAGAGGGAAGAAGGTTTCGGCACGGCGCAAACACACAGGCGTACTCTAAGAATCACACGAAGCTGCATAGCGAGAAAGAGAGAACTGAAGAAATTGACGGGAGATGGGAACACATACATTGCCGGAAAAAATGGTACACCTGGCAAGACGACGTCGATTTTGTTCCGAAGGCACGTACCAACAGGAAATGGAAGATGTACTGATAATGGTTTCAACGTCGTCCGCCGACAGAACGCATAATGGCGTAGCCGCCATCTGTGTCTATCCTTAATGTGGACTGCTAATAGCCATAAGGCTGAGTGTGGTGTAAATAATGAATCAAGCAGTCAACCATGCCACGGAGACCCCTAGAGCTTCCTGCAACCAGCTCAGCGAGTAAGAAAGGGGTCGGACTCTGCCTTCGGACTGGAGGGATGGTGTTCGGAGATTTGCCGCACATACATGTCGCTTGTACAACGATGCTTGTATTAGTGACCACACCCTAGACGAGGTTCTAGGCATCCACGCAGCACAGAAGCCCGCCAGGACTGTCCTAGCGTAAAGGCAACAGTGGCGGATGGTGCTGCTCGGACATTTCAATACGAACTGTTGCGAACCCATTATTAGCAGTAGGACTAACAAAGACGGATTG
This sequence comes from Schistocerca nitens, assembly GCF_023898315.1. Lineage (NCBI taxonomy): Eukaryota > Metazoa > Arthropoda > Insecta > Orthoptera > Acrididae > Schistocerca > Schistocerca nitens. Next base: position 419,120,040 of record NC_064619.1, on the reverse strand, counting down.
GCATATCTTTGTGACGAAAGCAGATGCTCGTCAGCGCATACGACGTAGACTGGCGATTGCTGTCTCGTAGTGCATTCGTCCAAAACGCACTAGCCCCACCCCAGGCCATGTCGTATGGGGTGCGACGGACTGCAAACTCTCCTTCACCTTTTATGTTCCTGGAAGGGACGCTAAACAATGCTCTGTGCATGTAGTACGAGGTTATTTCCTTACTTGCTTCTCTGAACGTAGGTGAACGTGATCATTCATTCCATTAACACATAGTTCGCTCGCACACTGCCGAACGTTCATTCACTACTAGTTAAACACATAATATCACAGTTCGTGGCCGCTTTATTTCATGCGTACTCGCGCGCAACTGACTGCGAGAAAGCAGCATTGTCGCTGACGCTTTCTCTATTCCTTGAACTAAGAGATCTTTGGTTCGATGTTAACTATGGTGAAAAGATATAGACTAGCCTCTGATCTTAATGAGTGTGGACGAATGTATTACGGCTTAAGAGAGAAGGAATTGTTGCGAGGTCGCTATCTTTAATCGAAAGGCAAGAATAATAAGCCAATGAACCATTTCCTCGGCAGCATAAGCAAGGTGTGTATTGCGTAAATTGTTCTCCATCTTATGGTTTCACATTGTCAAATATTTTTGCATGCCTACGAGATATTTCTTTGGACTGTGGAAGCTCTAACGGACAAACTCTATACGGTCACCAATTTAAAGACCTGTAAATAAATCCACTTCGGCAAACAAGCTTCCACAGAAAGGAAAAATGGACTGTAGTTACCGTGGACTTAAATTCCTACAGCTTGAGCATTGCAGTTCGATGACCGGCAGAGACATCGAGTACAGCTTACAGTCAGCGTGCAGCAGCAGGTCTCTAGTCTACCATGCACAATGCCCTGAACATAAACATCGTCTGGTGAGATCTGTTTGGTTATATATTCATTTCAAAGACCTAAACTCTTTTCTTAGAGAGACTGAATACTAAAGAACTAATACCTTGAATCAGCAATAGTAAAAATAATAATTAAATCAAAGCTCTAATCACATGAATAATAATAATAATAATAATAATAATAGTGATAATAAAAGCAGTTCATGGAGGTTATTTTTTGTGTCTGAAAGGAAATTTTCAACTCAGATCTCCATACAATAGCTGGATTCAGGGTGAAATAATGACTCATCTTATGAATCATTAGATTTCAGTAAAATTGTAACAAGTTACTTGTCACTTGAGAGGGAGTTATACTAGCGCGATCTCCCGACCCGTCCCCAGTCGACCTCATTTCGGATTTGATGGGATGAGAGTTGACTCGTGCGATTCCTCAACCAACAATTCTTACAGAATTACGGAGTCAGGTGGAGCATAAGCGGCATAACGTATCTCAGGATAGTATTCGCCGTCTATACAATTGACTGGATGGAAGAGTCAGCGCCTGCATTCCAACCCTTAGAGGCTATACCATGTACTAATAAGGGGGGTTTCAGCGTGGAGCGATACCTGGTACCTCACAACCGCTTGTGCCACAGATCTGTAAATGTAATCATTTCATGGACTCCACGTGCACTGTTACAACAGTAAATCGTGCACTAATTTATTTTCCGGCAGTGTACGTGATACTCTGGAACCAGAAGGGAGATTTGTGTATAAAAGTTATCAGCCAATGCCCATACAAATTTTATATATTGACTTAAACAGTTTCAACTCCTTAGCCATTTTCAACAGTCCATCATATTATTTGGTCGATAGATGCGTCAGAACGCAGTAGTAGTTAGCGTCTCCTCAACGTAACTACCAGAGAGGTGCCGACTTCGCAAGGTTATACTGTTTGAATAAATTATGATTTTTTTATTAGCTCATAAATGAAACAATGTTGGCCATACAAAGTTCACTTAACAGCACATTTGCGTGAAGATAAAATCGAACATAAATATCTAGCTACTTAAAATGCGGCAAGGCCAAATTGATATTGCAGTGTCTGTGTCATTAAGTAAAACGATGCAAAACTTCCTTCGGACATGCATGCATGCATGTACGATGGCCTACACTGCTTTGGCTATCCGAGCACGACTCATGGCCAGACCCAAACATCAATATGGCTTCGTTCCTGCGTCGCGTCACGACCTGTAGTCGTACACACGTTATGTAATTCCCCTGCATGCATGTATGACCGAAGGAACATTTCATCGTTCTTCTTAACAACACAAGCGAGGGAATACTGTACATACCCGCCGATATGACGAAGAAACGACGACGTGTGGAAGTTTGGGTTTGGCGTGAGTAATACGCGGATAGCCAAAGCGACACAGTCGCCTTACGGCACGCTAGCGACACGGACGTCTTGTTTACGTCCTCGCCGCGCATCTCGCTCGCGGAGTTGTTCACGTGATTCTGCCGTCTTAGCGCGCTGTATTTCCTTCGAAAGGAAAAGGCTGGTGCCTACAGAAAATTGGCACTGATGATTAGCTTTGCACCTGAATATGTCCGACCAAAAGCACTTGAAATCGAACAGTGTACCTGAGATGAAGTCAAGATGGATTGCAACGACCTTCTTTTCATCCACCTGCCTATAGTGAGCAGTATAGTATATGTGAAATTCATTAACACAGACATATGTCACAAAATTCCAAGTGCAACTCGAAGTGGTCTTAAGTTCCGTCACTCTGATGGAGACATCGGTGACGTAACTGTGTAACATGTGGGACTTGGACTGCGGACGATACGTGTATTTGAACTCCCTTTCGAGGTAGCGGTATCTGCAGTCCGCCCATATAGAAAGGTAATTAGTCATCCGGCTGAAAATTGGGTTCAGTTCACTACATATCCGGTTCTCAATGGAGTACGACAGATGCGCATAGAGCTAACCAAACATGTGCCGTCCTACTTATATATTGGTGGCTGCCTTGCAATTAAAACTTATGAAGGCCAGCCGAAGACATGCTCGCAATGTGGCAAAGAAGGACACCACCGTTCCAGCGGTCTGCAACGCAGAATCACACAGTTACCGCCTGAAGACCTGTAGGCGACGACCGCTACGACGACGCTACCGCTCACATTTGTCGAAGTTCTCCATAACGACCGACGACCGAGATCACCACTGGCTCCTACTACTACCACATCGTCGTCTCTGGTAATGCCTCAGGCTGTTGCTCACGAACCGACGCTCTTGCCTCCTCCTCCCGACATGTGCCGCGGTCAGTAGTCTAGGGCCGGGGATGGCCCTTGACTCCATGGTTGTGCCCACCGATGCTTTTTAGCCTGACCATCCGGATCGCCACGCGTCTTCGAACACTGAAGATCACCTGTGCAAGCAACGGTCGCCGAAGAGAAGTTGGAAACGGCGAGTCGCCCCGTCTGACACCTGCAGGACGCATTCTCAAGTTGATGAGGATCACAACTATCTAGATGTCCCCCCGATGAACGATTCCATGGTGGAAGCACCAGTCTGCACCCTGTTGGAGGTACAACCATCTTTGCATGCACCAGGAGCTGTACCTATGTACGTTGAAAAACAGCTGAGCCAACACGACTCTTCCACCGCCGACGTGATGCCGCCTTCGGGCTCCACAGACTCCACTGAGCGCACACCATCCACGCACCTTTGCGTGGTCTGACGATGTAGACGACGGAACACCCACCGTTGAGACAGCAGCGAATGTTGCTGCTCCAACCCACGACTGTTAATGGACAGTTTTACTGGATGGGGATGTGCAGCCTCCTGGGATAACGTTCCTCTTCGCTGCTGCTCTTTGTGCCTCCATGAGCGTCCTAGTAGTCCCAATCCCACGACATGCTTACAGGATTGACTCCATCAATGTCAACTCCATTGGCACCCCTGTCAAACTACAATTGCTCTGTGAAATGTTGAGGGCCTGGACCCGATGTTGCCCTTCTGCAAAAAATTCCCCTGTCGACGTTTCCTAATATCTATGGCTATGTTTGCTACCTCCGCCGTGTGCTGGCGGTGACAGTGGGACAGCTGTTCTTTTAAAGGAAGGCATTGCGGTAGACGACGTGATTTACCTATCATCGGCTAGGGGTCTTGCTGTGACTTTCCACAGTGTCCGAATCATCAATGTTCACGCTCCCTCTGGCACGGCGAAGCGACAGGAACGGTCGCGATTCTATTCAGAACAGGTAGCTCCTTTGTTTGTAGGCCGCAACGACCATATTATTCTTGGCGGTGACCTCAATTGTGTGTTATCCCAGAAGGACCAACATCCCCATTACACCACATGCCAGGAATTCAAGATGCTCGTGCATGAACTGAACCTCACCGATGCGTGGGACCGCATGCATGATGATCGACCTGGTTATACGTACGTCACCAGCCATTCAGCAAGTCGTCTTGATCGTGTCTACGTTTCCCAAGGAGTCGTAACTGCCACGCTTGACGCTGAATTATGGCCTACCGCCTTCTCTGACCATATCGCCTACATTTGCACTGTTTCGCTCCAGAGGCAAAAGGTGTGGCGCGGTCGAGGCCTGTCGAAGCTGAATGTCGCCCATCTCAAGTATCCGGAATGCAGGCAGGTCATAGAGACGACGTGGAACAACTGTGTGAATAGCCTTCCAGCGTATCCTTCAACACGCCGGTGGTGTATCGACTACACCAAGCCTGCTTTACTTCGTTCGATGATGAATTACTGTCGGGACAAAATGCTGTGGCAAAGACATACCACGGAATACTATTTTACAATTCTCTCTGAACTCTCAAACCATGCCTCCTCTGTTCAATGACAGGTTGAAATTCAACGGATTTAGGCAAAGATAATTTCTCTTATGCGTCACCGCCTTGAAGGCACAATAGTACGCTCACGATGTCACGATTGTGGACTAGAACCAACGTCCATGCATCATATTATCCGAGAGGAGCAGTGGCACCGGAGAAAGCTGGTCAACGCCCTCGACATGCCAGATGGTCGTCGAGTGACGTGCCAGAATGACATCGTAAAAGCCTTTGTGGATCACTACAACCAGTTCTGTGCAGCAGAGGACCAGCACATGTCGGTAAGGACTGATGTCATTAATGTCATTCTGTCGGTCCGTCAAGGATGTCTGCTGTCGATGCTGCTTTTCACCATCTCCTTGAGAGGTATCCTTGACGAGGCTGCTGCGAAGATTCTCACAGCGACAATTACGGCTGATGACGTCTCTGGTGCTCTTCATGAGGGTGCGGCGAACAAAGCCCCAGGTCCCGTCGGGTTTCCGCTGGAGTTTTACCGCACATTCCACGACATCATAGGCCCACGCTCGGCTGCGCTGTATGAAGAACTGATGACCCCCGACCTTTCCCTCCCACCCGAATTCGTAGAAGGCTTGCTTATCCCGGTCGCCAAGCCATCGGGAGGCCAGGGAGTTTGACACTATCGGCAGTTGACCATGTTAAATTGTGACTTCAAGATTTTTACCCGGATTCTAGCCTCTCGCCTTCGCCGCGTCATCTCTCAAATCATTTCTCTGTATCAAACCTGCTTTGGTGGTGACAGTAACATTCAGACGGCACTCAGCGATTACCGTGACGTCATGGCCCTGGCCACGACCTGCCGTAGTCGCAGTGCCTTAGTGACAGTGGATTTCGACCACACCTTTGGTAAAGTGAGTCATGACTTTCCAGAAAACGTACTCCGACGGATGGCCTTTCCTCACAGGTTTATACACATCGTCTTTCTGCTCCTTCGAGGTGCCACGTCGCGAGTGCTGGTCAATGGCCGTGTGGCGGGCCCTATTAATGACGTGCGGCCGGTTCGTCAAGGATGTCTGCTGTCGATGATGCTTTTCGCCATCGCCCTTGACCCACTGTTACACGGTGTGAGGAGGCGCCTGACAGGGATAACAATGAGGGGGCATGCTTTCATCTGCCGCGTGGTGTTCTTTGTTCTATCGGAGGATGAAGTGAGAGAGACACTGGCATGGATCAACTAGTACAGGACTGCTGCCGGCAGCCATGTGAACCTGACGAAATCTAGTGCTATGTCCATCTGTAGAGGCCTTTCAGAGGAGAGTGTGGCTCCATTGCTATTAGTGGACAAGCGAAAATTTTTGGGGATCACCTTCACGCGTGATATACAGCGCACGATCTCATTTACCTATAAACAGTTGCTTCAAGCTATCCGCCCAAACTTTCGCGGCGACCTCCCGAGAACATTGGACATGTTACAAAGGGTTGGTTTAGTTAACACTGATCTAGTCTCGCGACAACCCCATTTAGCTTAGATTTTACCGATACCAAAGGCAATGGCACAGTCTTCAGGCCGCGTTTGACTACTTTGTAACGCGGGTCTTATCTTCAAAGTCCGCTACGACACGCTGACACTTCCTCCTCGAGATGGCGGCCTCGGCCTTGTCAACGACCAAGCGAGAGCAGCTGCCCTTTATGTAAGTACGATGGTCAAGTCGTAGACCCGCCGCTGAACCGGATTATCGGGAAGCCTGATTGACGAACTGACCGCTCCCTCTCGAGTGGCACCCGTTGCAGTAGCCCATATGTCTTCTTCTCTATATTAAGATCGAATACAGTTTTGTCCATGCCGACTTGCCTAGTACCAGGAACCCTACGGTATGTTGTGTTTACAGTTTAATAGTGATAAATCATATTCGGAATGTTGTGGCAAACCGATATCAGTGGTTTGGCGTTCTGAGCACCATGTCCCCCTCGACACGAGCGCTCTTGCGACCTGGTATCTGGTCGTTAATAGAAAATACATGACACAAATTCGTCTACATGCCATAAAAATGACAAATTCGCCGCTGTGTCCTCGTTGTCACACGCTTGATACGGACCAACATCGACTGATGTGCGGATCTTCTGCAGAAGTGTGGCAACTGATTCAGAAGATGCTTGCCTTTCTTCTACGTACGGCACCCCATGCCATTACAACGCAGTCTCTTCTGTTCCTAGATGAGACATATTTCTGACATGCGACGACCAACGCTGTGATCTGGATAAAAGGCCTCTCGATCTCTTATTTGTTCCATGAAGGTGATACGAGCGTTCTTGATTTTTGAACGATACTGCAAGATCGCTTTACTTTTCTCGTGCACCATCCGCGATACCGTCGGTACTATGCCAACTTTTTGAGTGTTGCCTTCTTCCATCCCCCCCTGCAGCTAGAGTGTCCCAGGTATGAGAAGGTGTTTTCAGTGAGATTGTGTAACACCAGGACTCGGTCCAGTGTACCGGCAAAATGCAATATTCTTCGTGAAGACGTGCCTGGAACATGCCTGACTGCCTTGGGAGTCAGTGTGCGTCTACCCGCAAGTTGGTGGGACGCGGATGTTATTTTATTTCTTCTGCCAGGAGGGCGTTTCCTTTAATTCCCTTTTTATTTTGGTTGTTATTATTCAAAAATTCAAATGGCTCTGAGCACTATGGGACTCAACTGCTGTGGTCATAAGTCCCCTAGAACCTAGAACTACTTAAACCCAACTAACCTAAGGACAGTACACAACACCCAGCCATCACGAGGCAGTGAAAATCCCTGACCCCGCCGGGAATCGAACCTGGGAACCCGGGCGTGGGAAGCGAGAACGCTACCGCACGACCACGAGATGCGGGCTGTTATTATTCGCCTGGAAGGAATCCTATGTGATCTCAACAAATATAATAAATAACTAAATTAGTGTGACACATGATCTGAAAAAACCTGATATCGAAAATGTATACTTATTCACAGTTTCAAGATATATTTTTTTTATCTTAGGAAGAAGACTGTAATTTATTTTAGAACACCAGAGATTTTTATTTGTTTTGTCATTATCTAAGACTTTTGTTTAAAAAAAAGAAAAAACAAAGTTCACATCCACACACCTCCCATTAATTTTGTTTTGTATTTGTTACTTCTGTGAAGTTCTTCAAACTTCTTATGTGGGGAAAGCTGTAGGGGAATTAACTAAAAAAAGTCCTAGCAGCAAAAAAAAGTGATTAAGGCACCCTTTGCATAAAGCAGACAATCCGGGTCCGAGTCCCGGTCCACCGCAAATTTTCATTCTTGTCATTTTCTTACACACCTGATGTTCTTTCGTACTCGTAACTACGAATATGTTTTGAGGGGCCCGGTAAAATGTTGATCCAACTAAGCTAGCACCACGCACATATGCGTTAGTGTTCCAGAAAAAGTCAACCCCACCAAGACCTAAACGTTTAAGTTTACGACGGAGGTTCCACGTACACAGAAGGCCAAAACTGTTCTCTGTCTGTAATGCGTGGCAGTCAAGTGGCATATAGCTGTTGCCTCCACCTAGCATGCAACAAGTCATGTTTTCTACTCTCAGAGTTTAGTATCTGCCGACACTGTTCCCGGCGCGTAGCCAATCACACTTCCCAAACTCTGCGTGTTTCTCCAAAACAGGTGCTCGAGGAAGAACTGCGGTTGTTTGGTGGCTTGGTCCTACCTCTGAACTCTCTGGTACATTAATTATTTTAATCGAAGCACTAGTATACGACGCTCTGCCCACACAGCCCACTAGAGTCTCCCGTGTGATCATTGAGCATTTGCAGTGATGCGCAAATAACCACAGGTACCACTTAACAAGGCTCCATCTCGCAGGACCATCATCCGTAGGTGCTATAAACCACGCACGCCAAATGCTTCCCTGTGCTACCCCAGCACTTCGTTAGGTGCCATCACGTTTCAGAGCCCCGTTACCTTAAAACCTTCGTCTGGCTTTCCGATCAATGTTTGTGTTGCACCGTAGAGCCTAAAGGCGTCTCAGCTATCGCCAATATAACCATCTACTGCGAGTATTCAAACAACTCCTGCCATGTTTGGCAAGCATACTTCAATGTCTCAATGATGCTTAAACTTATACCATTAACACCTGTTTCACACACTGTCGACGAGTTTAGTTTTTCATACCCGTGGTCTTGTGGTAGCATCTTTGATTCGTTATCAAAACGTTTTTGGTCCCGGGTTCGAATCACGTCGCTGCTTAAATTCTGATTAGTAATCGGCACTGGCGGTCGAAGAGTTCCGGCATAAGAAGTCACCCTCATTCTGCCAACGGCTTCGTCAAAGAGGGTGGAGGAGCGGACAGAGGTTCAGGGCACTCTCTTGTCCTAGGAGTGGGAAACTGACCATAAAGGCAGAAGAATGAGCAATGAGCAACGGCTTGAGGTTGCAGAAGGCAATGGAAACCACTGTATTAAAGAAATGTAATGTGTATCCACAGGACATGTGGCCTGTAATTGAAGAAGTGTGGTGATGATCTCTCCATTGGCAAAAGATTCCGGAGTAGTCCCCCATTCGGATCTCCGGGAGGGAACTGCCTAGGGGGAGGTTACCATGAGAAAAAGATTGAATAATCAACGAATTAATAACGTTCTACGAGTCGGGGCGTGGAATGTCAGAAGCTTGTACGTGCTAGGGAAACTAGAAAATCTTAAAAGGGAAATTCAAAGGCTCAGTCTAGATACAGTACGGGTGATTGAAGTGGAAAGAAGGCAAGGATTTCTGGTCAGATGAGTATAGGGTAATATCAACAGCAGCAGAAAATTGTATAACGGGAGCAGGATTCGTTATGAATAGGAAGCTAGGGCAGAGAGTGTGTTATTGTGAACAGTTCAGTGATAGGGTTGTTCTTATCAGATACGACACCGATAGTTCAGTATACATGCCGACGTCGCAAGCTGAATATGAAGAGATAGAGGAAGCGTATGAGGATACTGAAAGGGTAATACAGTTTATAAAGGGACATGACAATCTAATAGTCATGGGGAACTGGAATGCAATTGTAGGAAAAGGAATCTAATATTCATGTCATGGGGGACAGGAATGTAGCTGTAGGGGAAGGACTAGAAGAATAGGTTACAGAAGAGAATGGGCTTGGGACAAGGAATGAGAGAAAAGAAAGACTAATTCAGCTTTGTAAAAAGTTTAAGCTAGTAATAACGAATACTCTGTTCAGCAATCACAAGAGGAGGAGTTATACGTGGAAAAGGCCGAGTGATACAGGAAGATTTTAGTTATATTACATCATGGTCAGACAGAGATTTCGAAATCAGATACTGCATGAAAGGCGTACCCAGGAGCAGATATAGACTCAGATCACAATATAGTAGTGATGAAGAGTAGGTTGAAGCTTAAGAGATTAGTTGGGAAGAATCAATACGCAAAGAAGTGGGGTACGGAAATACTAAGGAATGACGAGATAGGGTTGAAGGGCTCTAAGGCAATAAGGAATAGCTCAGTAGGCAGTACACTTTAAGAGGAATGGACATCTCTAAAAAGTATATGAAGATGGATCTGTTCTTTGGAACATGTCCGAAAGAACAGATGCCATTGGTAATCGTGCAGCTCTGTAGAATGAAATTAGAAGTAAATCAATACCATAAGCTGCTGACGGGATTTGATATACATCAACGGGGACAGTTGAAAGTGTGTGCCCCGACCGGGACTCGAAATCGGGATCTCCTGCTTCCATGGCAGACGCTCTATCCATCTGAGCCACCGAGGACACACACGATAGTGCGACTGCAGAGACTTCTCGCTGGTACGCTCCCCGTGGGACCCACATTCTCAACTTATAGTCCACACACTACATTCGTAGTGCCCCTGCCATTATACCCATTACTCGCGGCAAACAATCCACCGAGTCCCGTAAGAGTTCTGACAAATCGTGTGCATCAGCAGTGAAGAAGGTCATCAGCTGGTTAGCCTTAAACGATATGAAGATGGCATCTGTTCTTTCGGACATGAATTAAACGCACAAATCTGAGACTGTCTGCCCGCATCTCGTGGCCGTGCGGTAGCGTTCTCGCTTCCCACGCCCGGGTTCCCGGGTTCGATTCCCGGCGGGGTCAGGGATTTTCTCTGCCTCGTGATGGCTGGGTGTTGTGTGCTGTCCTTAGGTTAGTTAGGTTTAAGTAGTTCTAAGTTCTCGGGGACTGATGACCATAGATGTTAAGTCCCATAGTGCTCAGAACTATTTGAACCATTTTTTTTTGAGACTGTCCTAGGTGGATTTTTATGAAGCCTAGTGCAATGAAGTTGAAGCAACAACTAGCCACTGATTGCTGGAAAAACTATCCAGCATTATCCTGACCTTACTAGGTAGATTTCGAATTGCAGTTTTCTATAGTGGATCACACGGTAATACTATAGAGCTGTGTGAAATGGTACATGAACGTGGAACCATATCAAGAGGATAGAAAACGCAGAGAAATAGTGAGATCCTGGGAAAGTATGTAGTGCATTATCTTGTAAATGAAACTAGGTCTGTAGCACTTTTTCAGCATTCGGGATCATCTGCTCAGCCTAATTGAAGCTTTCAAACGAATTCAGATAGGTCTTGCTAGCATCATAACAGTTCGGTATATTCGATAGGGAACGCTCTCAACTGGGTAGTTTTGGAAGGTGTCCACGATTTTTTGAAGCACAGTTTGGAACATTTAGCTGACTGAATTTTATCGGCTCCATCGTACATTTTAGGGGAGAGTAATACACTGTCTAGAGCGGATGTGGAGGCATATTATGTTTCTCCGTTTCGTACGCTAATGGAATTGTACATTAAATATCCATTTATCATCAATCTCATGCTCAGCCCGAAATCCCATGCGACTGGCGAAAAGTGCAATTGACTTTGTATGTAAGAAAAAGAACAGGCTTTTAAAATTACAAACAAATATCCTTAAGATCAGTTTTCTGCAAGTTTTTTGAGCATATTTTCTATTCTAATTCAACAAATTTCCTTGATGCAGAGAAGCTTTGGTTCCCAAATCAGCCCGTGTTTAGAAAGCACCCCTCCTGCAAAATTCTGCTTGCGTTTCTCTCGCACGATACCCTACTAACCACGTTTGAAGAGCAACGGGCAGATGCTACGTTCCTATAAGCGTTTGATGAAGTGCGTCAGTTCAGACTGTTAAAGGAGATTCGAACATATGGCGCGAAAAGTTTGTAAATAAATGAAACTAGTATGTTTACCCGGACGACGAGCGTTTCGTTGAATAACTCTAGAAGGATACAGGAAGAGTTGGGCTGAACTATTTTGTGTGATGGATGGACACAATCAATACAATTGATCTTGGCTTAACGTTATAAAGCGATATGAAATGGAAAGAACAGGTAAAGTCGGCACTAAGGCTAGCGAATGGTAGAATTGTTTATTAGAAGAATTTCAGGAAAATGAGGTGGTTCAATAAAGGAGATTGCGTACATAACACTTGTGCCAGCCATTCTCGCTCGAGTGTCTGGGATCCCTAAAAGGTAGTTTTAAAGAAATATACTGAATCCCTTCAGATACGTACCGTTAGATTTGTTACCGCCAACGATCAACAAGCAAGTGTTACGGAGATCCTTCGTAGACTCAAATGGGAATCCATAGGGGAATACGCCAGAACGATTCGACTACTATCATCGTAAATTTAGCGTAAGGACCGCGAAGAAAAGAGAAATTACGACTTACATGGACGCATGTACACTACTGGTCATTAAAATTGCGACACCAAGAAGAAATGCAGATGATGAACGGGTATTCAATGGACAAATATATTATACTAGAACTGACATGTGATTACATTTTCACACAATTTGGGTGCATAGATCCTGAGAAATCAGTACCCAGAACAACCACCTCTGGTCCTAATAACGGCCTTGATACGCCTGGGAATCGAGTCAAACAGAGCTTGGATGGCGTGTGCATTTCCTCGGCCAGCTTCTCGACCACCATTGACCAGACGTTTTCAGTTGGTGAGAGATCTGGAGAATGTGCTGGCCAGGGCAGCAGTCTAACATTTTCTGTATCCAGAAAGGCTCGTACAGGACCTGCAACATGCGGTCGTGCATTATCCTGCTAAAATGTAGGGTTTCGCAAGGATCGAATGAAAGGTAGATCAACGGGTCGTAACACATCTGAAATGTAACGTCCACTGATCGAAGTGTCGTCAATGCGAACAAAAGGTAACCGAGACGTGTAACCAATGGCACCCCGTACCATCACGCCGGGTGATACGCCAGTATGGCAATGACGAATAGACGCTTCCAATGTGCGGTCACCGCGATGTCGCCAAACACGGATGCGACCATCATGATGCTGTAAACAGAACCTGGATTCATACGAAAAATGACGTTTTGCCATTCGTGCACCCAGGTTCGTCGTTGAGTACACCATCGAAGGCGCTCCTGTCTGTGATGCGGCGTCAAGGGTAACCGCAGCCACGGTCTCCGAGCTGATAGTCCATGCTGCTGCAAACGTCGTCGAACTGTTGTTGTCTTGCAAACGTCCCCATCTGTTGACTCAGGGATCGAGACGTGGCTGCACGATCCGTTACAGCCATGTGGATAAGATGCCTGTCATCTCGACTGCTAGTGGTACGAGGCCGTTGGGATCCAGCATGGCGTTCCGTATTACCCTCCTGAACCCACCGATTCCATATTCTGCTAACAGTCATTGGATCTCGACAAGGAATGTCGCGATACGATAAACCGCAATCGCGATAGGCTGCAATCCGACCTTTATCAAACTCGGAAACGTGATGGTACACATTATTCCTCCTTACACGAGGCATCACAACACGGTTTCACCAAGCAACGCCGGTCAGCTGCTGTTTGTGTATGAGAAATCGGTTGGAAACTTTCCTCATGTCAGCACGTTGTAGGTGTCGCCACCGGCGCCAACCTTGTGTGAATGCTCTGAAAAGCTAATCATTTGCATACCACTGCATCTTTTTCCTGGCGGTTAAATTTCGCGTCTGTAGCACGTCATATTCGTGGTGTAGCAAGTAGTGTATAATGTCATTTTCATATCTCCCGATTTGCGAATGAAACAGTAAAGGGAATGAGTGGTAGTGGTGCAAGGTATCCTCCGCCACGCACCATAAGGTGGCTTCCGCAACATGTACATACACTTTGGTGTTACTGCGACTGGCTACGTGGACGCCGCGTGGAGCTGCCGCAGTGCTCTCAGCAGCGCCGCAGCTACCCTTGAATTCTTTGCTGCACGGAAGGCCCCGCTCGGCGGCTTTCCCGCGCCCGGCGCCCGCTCGCCCACGTATCGGCAGTCAGCCCGTATCAGCGCTCGGGCGTAGCATTTCCTTTGTCGCCGGGTCAGCCGCGTGCGGGGACGATACTAGAAAGCGACGCCAGCTGGGTGGAACGCTTCGCTTTAGAAGTGAGTCCCCATTCTTCCCTACTGTCGTTTGGAGGTTTTCACGAAAGATGCGTCAGCAGTAGAAAACTTATTGCTGAAATATCCATTAAAACATGCTTTCCAGGTTTAAGACGGAAATGACTTACATGAAAATAGGTTCTCTGTTCCTGTCCTTACGGATGAAACTAATCCAGACGTCTTTCTGGCAACGAAACAAAAAAAATCTGGAGATATTTTTTGACTGCTCCTCACATTAAAAGATCATTTCCTCAAATTCCGGTAAAGGAAGGAAGGAACATTAGGGTTAAAGTTCCGTCAGACACGAAGTCATTGGTGACGGAGCACAAACTCTGATTGTTTTGTTAAGGATGGAGAAGGAAATTGGCAGTGCCCTTTCATAGCAACCAACCAAGCATTTGCCTCGAGCGATTTAAAAATTCATCTCGATGGCCGGACGCGAAACTGAATCTCCGTGCTAAAAGCTACGCCAAATGATTCGGTTCCCCATAAAGGCCTCATTTAGTCTAACTGATTTGGACGCTAGTGTCTGGAACGAAGTCGACGTACTAAGTCACCTGAAAGGAGTTCCAATGGATTTGGGTTGAGGCACTGGGGAGACCAGTTCAGTTGACGACATTTTTGTCCACCAAACCACTGCCCCACAGATGCAATGTTATGAGAGGGTGTACTGCCATGCCGATACAATAGTTGTCTCCGAACACTTCCGGTACCGTGTAGAGTAGACAGTGACGTGAAATGTACACTCCTGGAAATGGAAAAAAGAACACATTGACACCGGTGTGTCAGACCCACCATACTTGCTCCGGACACTGCGAGAGGGCTGTACAAGCAATGATCACACGCACGGCACAGCGGACACACCAGGAACCGCGGTGTTGGCCGTCGAATGGCGCTAGCTGCGCAGCATTTGTGCACCGCCGCCGTCAGTGTCAGCCAGATTGCCGTGGCATACGGAGCTCCATCGCAGTCTTTAACACTGGTAGCATGCCGCGACAGCGTGGACGTGAACCGTATGTGCAGTTGACGGACTTTGAGCGAGGGCGTATAGTGGGCATGCGGGAGGCCGGGTGGACGTACCGCCGAATTGCTCAACACGTGGGGCGTGAGGTCTCCACAGTACATCGATGTTGTCGCCAGTGGTCGGCGGAAGGTGCACGTGCCCGTCGACCTGGGACCGGACCGCAGCGACGCACGGATGCACGCCGAGACCGTAGGATCCTACGCAGTGCCGTAGGGGACCGCACCGCCACTTCCCAGCAAATTAGGGACACTGTTGCTCCTGGGGTATCGGCGAGGACCATTCGCAACCGTCTCCATGAAGCTGGGCTACGGTCCCGCACACCGTTAGGCCGTCTTCCGCTCACGCCCCAACATCGTGCAGCCCGCCTCCAGTGGTGTCGCGACAGGCGTGAATGGAGGGACGAATGGAGACGTGTCGTCTTCAGCGATGAGAGTCGCTTCTGCCTTGGTGCCAATGATGGTCGTATGCGTGTTTGGCGCCGTGCAGGTGAGCGCCACAATCAGGACTGCATACGACCGAGGCACACAGGGCCAACACCCGGCATCATGGTGTGGGGAGCGATCTCCTACACTGGCCGTACACCACTGGTGATCGTCGAGGGGACACTGAATAGTGCACGGTACATCCAAACCGTCATCGAACCCATCGTTCTACCATTCCTAGACCGGCAAGGGAACTTGCTGTTCCAACAGGACAATGCACGTCCGCATGTATCCCGTGCCACCCAACGTGCTCTAGAAGGTGTAAGTCAACTACCTGGCCAGCAAGATCTCCGGATCTGTCCCCCATTGAGCATGTTTGGGACTGGATGAAGCGTCGTCTCACGCGGTCTGCACGTCCAGCACGAACGCTGGTCCAACTGAGGCGCCAGGTGGAAATGGCATGGCAAGCCGTTCCACAGGACTACATCCAGCATCTCTACGATCGTCTCCATGGGAGAATAGCAGCCTGCATTGCTGCGAAAGGTGGATATACACTGTACTAGTGCCGACATTGTGCATGCTCTGTTGCCTGTGTCTATGTGCCTGTGGTTCTGTCAGTGTGATCATGTGATGTATCTGACCCCAGGAATGTGTCAATAAAGTTTCCCCTTCCTGGGACAATGAATTCACGGTGTTCTTATTTCAATTTCCAGGAGTGTATTTATGTCTTTCCTCATTAATTGGTTCTAATGGTTCAAATGGCTCTGAGCACTATGAGACTTAACATCTGAGGTCATCAGTCCCCTAGAACTTAGAACTACCTAAACCTAAATAACCTAAGGACATCACGCACATCCATGCCCGAGGCAGGATTCGAACTTGCG
This sequence comes from Schistocerca nitens, assembly GCF_023898315.1. Lineage (NCBI taxonomy): Eukaryota > Metazoa > Arthropoda > Insecta > Orthoptera > Acrididae > Schistocerca > Schistocerca nitens. The sequence goes on along the minus strand of NC_064619.1, from coordinate 419,103,608 downwards.
ACCGTAGCGGTCGCTCGGCTCAAGATTGCAGCGCCTAGAACCGCACGGCCGGCTGCATCTGATGACGAGCCTGCAATGCCTCGAAAACTAGTTAATGGTACAGTAAGTACACATAAAACCCAAAAGACTGAAGGGCCTAGAACCGCTCGGCCACACCAGCCGGCCCTCATTAATTAGGGCAATTATGAGACAACACCATGACCGCGAAAAACGGCACCAATACGGTAACACCACTTCCGCTATACTTCGCTGTTGGCACTACGTTTGGTAACAGGTGACATTCTCCGGGCATTCGCCAAAATGGAACTCACACATAGGATTTTCAGAACGAAAAACATGATTTATCACTCAAAAGCACTTGTTTCCACTCATCCACTGTTCAGTGGCGTCGTCGCTCTTTGCACAACCTCAAGCGTCACTAACACCGACTACAGATTTATTTAGCTCATAAGGTACTGCCCGAGCATTACTAAACACAATAACATGGTGTTGCTTTACGGACACACTCCCCAAAGATTGACGATCGCTGTCCGCCAGTACAAGAGGTGTGTCTGGTCTCGGGTTAGCTATGGTTGTTCCACTTCACATTCACATCGTCAGCTTGGACAGCTGTAAGGCGATTGAAATCACTCAGCTGACATCCAATGACACCCCAAAATTCGAAATTAATGAGCTCTGCTGAGCATCGCGGAGTAGCCGCGCGGTTTGAGGCGCCATGTCACGGAATGCGCGACCCCTCCCACCGGAGGTTCGAGTCCTCCCTCGGGCAACGGTGGGTGTGTTGTTCTTAGCATAAGTGTTTAGGGACCGACGACCACAGCAGTTTGATCCCTTAGACATTCACACACATTTGAATCTGCCGACCGACACATTCTGCTGTTACTTTTCCTCCACTGATACAAAACTAACCACCGGATTTTATATGGGGAGGGGGGTTAGGGGAGGGGGGGGGGGGGCGCTCCACTTCTTGCAGCATATAGTGGTCTGTATTGTGTACACGAATTGGCGATAGAATTTTGGTAATTTGTGGTAAGTTCTATGGGACCAGCCTGCTGAGGTCATCGGTCCCTAAGCTTACACATTACTTAATCTAACAACACACACACCAAAGCACGAGGGAGGACTCGAACCTCCGACAGGGGTAGCCACCACAGACCGGACGGCTACATCGCGCGGCGACTTGGGGATAAAATGTTGAACTGTCTAGTAGCAGAAAAGAAAATCAGAACAATATTTTACTATGTAGTTCAATGACTTTGACTGCAAAGATGGACGATAACATAAATGTTAGTATCTCTAGTCTTGACTTTTACAGTGATCTTCCAGTTTCAGTTGATAACAATGACAATCAAGGTAAAGCCTAAAATGAATTTTTCGCAATTAAAGTAAGTAATTACGGTGAAACTGGCTAATGATTCTTTCAGTGCAAATGCCCACCACGCTCGAACTCTTACGGAAATCGACTAAACGCCGCGAGTAATGAGGATAACCGGCTGTGGCACGTCAGTAGTGTGTGGATAAGTTGAGAATTTGGGGCTGACGGAAGGTGTGCTAGGGCCGTCGGTGCAGCTCTGCTGACCACAGTGTCCCGCGCCGATGGTTTAGTGCTTAGAGCATCAACCTAGTAAGCAGGAAGCCTGGTTTCGAATCCCGAGCCGGCACAAATTTTGAACTTTCCCCATTGATGTAAATCAACGCCCTCATCCCTTTGTGTCCTTAAAATACTAACCTGGAGTTCAAAAATATGGCTCAATCGGCTACAGGCTGAAAAAAATACCGATGCCCACAGTTCACTTTAAGGGGAGCCGGAGGTGGTCAAATCCAAAAAAATTACGATTTTTTTTGCTACTGAAAATTAATTGGAACATTCCTCTTTAATGTAAACTTTGAATTATTGTTCTACTCGCCCTAGAAGTGGAGTTTCACCATTTCCCCCCACGCCTGCAGAGGAAATGGGCGGCCGCTGAATGCATCTATCACCCTCTCGTGACTTCCTGGCGAACTGCTTGGGATTTTCTCGGCCTGTTACGCATACAGCGCCTTATGTTACGCATACAGCGAGTGTGCAAGGGTTGGCTACATTGTTTTCTGTGACAAATATTACCCCTATTTCCTTACAGCTTACTCCTATTTTCCTCAGAATTTCGAATATATTGCTCCATTTAATATTGTCGTACACTTTTGTTCTGGTTACGATGCCACGTTTTAGTAACCGTGTATATAAGAAGAGGAAGAACGTAGGGAAAAGAAAATTAACACTAATACCAAGTTGCGATACTACAATGAATAAGAGCGCGGAACATCGTCTCTTTGCTGTTTACCGTTTCGAATTAGTTCAGTGTTGCGCCTGTAGTTGGTAGTATTATACTTCTTGTGTAAAGCGGGTAATATGCAGTATGTACAAGAATCAGGAGGGAAAAATAAAACCAATTTTTCATGACTTAGCACAGCCAGAATTGTTACACAAATGTCTACACGGAAAGACGCAGAATCCTAATGAGAGCGTAAACAATTTGATTTGGAAAGTGATTCCTAAAAGGGTGTTTGTAAGCATAAAAACACTGCACTTTGGCATTTATGATGCAATAGCAACCTACAACCAAGGGAACAGTGTGAAGTGTGAAGTTCTGAAGGCATTACGATTTACAGCTGGGGTGAGCACTGTACGAACACTAAGAAATATTGACAAAGGAAGGATAAGAGGAGCAGAAAGAAGAGAAAGGCATATGAAGTATGATGGAACAACAGGCCAGAAAAGAAGACAGAAGAGGAATCTTTTGGAGGATGGAGATGAAGACCCTGATAATCCATCCTATAGTGCAGGAATGTATTGAGAAACTTTGATAGCCATTTCCAGTAAATTAGAATTTTTTGAATATAAGGAACATTTTCTCAAAATCCACTCAAGCTAGAGAGACGAAATTTTTATACAGCACTCCTAGTGGTCAAACTTACATTGTAACACAGCCATTTGGCAATATGTTCAGTAGTTTCATTTCAGTTTAATTATAAACAATGATTTGTAAAAAAACATTGGGTCATTAATAAAAAAAAATTGGAAGGAAACTAGAAAAGATACTCCAAAATCCCTGTGTCATAATTGCAATACTAAACCACTCTATATGCAAAAAAAATTCAAATTTTTCTATTTGGTAGCTTATTCATAAATGTTCCTCAAACTTAGTGATTTTAACATGGGCAGCATAGGCACCTCGGGCTCCCCTTAAACATTAAAAAAACAACAAACACACATTGAGCATGTAATATAAGCCAGGTACAGCTCAATACAGATCAACTAAAGCAACGGTAAGCGTAGAAAAGGAGAATATGCCACTATTTTTCTGTCTGGTTAGAGATACGCGATCGATGAAAAAAGTTTTTGCGTTCTTATAAATAATTCTTTAGTAGTCAACGTCGCAAAAATTATTCATAATAATTGAAAATTACTTTCGGCTAAAACAGCTAGCCATCTTCACAGAAAAATATAAAAACTTTCCTGTGTCTAATCATTAGACTGGCAGGACACTTTTTGTCAACAAGTATATATTTCATTGATAACAGTGTGTCCCTTACCTACCTGATGACTGGGAACAGTAGTGATTGTCTTATTTGATTAGAATATGACTATCTCTTTTAGCCGAAACTAGTTATCAGTAAATATAAAATATAGTTGCTGTCTTGAATAAAAACGATTATTTATAACAATCCACTAACTTTTGAAGGTTATATTCTAAACAAAATTTAATTCAGACGATGTCGTAACATGCCTGCGTTGCAGATGACATAGTGTATTAATAGAGACTTGTGGATGATTTCTGTTGTCAATCACACAGGACACAAAATGGAAAGACGTATCTATGCAGGGAGTCCCACCTAACCAAATGACCTTATGTATTTCCAAAATGAAACAAAATATGAAACATATAATTGTCCAAGGATTGACCTAATGTCACGGCAATGGGCAGGAATTCTCAACCCATAAACATAAACAAACATTACTTCAGCATTATTTTAATTACCATAATGAAAACTAAAAGTACATTTACTGCTGGTAGACTTGGGTTTTCTTTACTACACCTTATACCTTCTGAAATACTCTAAAGGGTAGCAATGGCGTCACAGTTTTTGCTGTAATGCGCAGAGCAATGGTTGCTTGCTCTGTCAAAGTTTGCTGTAAACAGACGTATATTAGCACACACGATCTACGCAGACTGTTGAGACTAGTAGACTGTAGAGTGTAGATTGAACGTGCGTCCTGATACTGATCTGTGTACAGCAGACGCCTGGACAGTGCAGGCAACCTGTATTACGGCAGGAAGTTCGTAGCTGTTATCCTCTAAAGGCTAAGTACGAGGGCTCATCGGAAAGTCGATCTGTCGCGAAATGGAACTAATAGTGACAATCAAGCATTTTTATTTGCAACAGTTTGCTACACCTCCCAGCTAATTCTCTAAATTATTCGCCGCTCCAACTTAGACATTTTTCGTAGCGTTGTATCAACTTTCTAATACCGTCGTCATAGAAGTTAGCCGCTTATGCTTTTCTCCACTTTTGTGCGCTGGTCCACATTTCATTGTCTGTGGCTATGTTGTCTTCATGTGACCACAGATGAATATCAGAGAGCGCCAAGTCTCGGCCGTATGGTGGTGCATCAAACATTTCCCATCCAAAATGCTGCTGGGGCATCCTCATTGACCCTGCAGTGTGTGGTCGAGAATGCGTAATGAAGAAAGAAATGGATGACAGGTACGCTGTGCATGAAATCGGGAGAAATCTCGTAACTGGCACACATCCTTGGCCGGAGGCACTATTGTTCAAGGCATCTTTAAGAGCTCACTGTGTGCTCAGAACTAAAGAGAACGACGTGAAGCGATCTACAGGCGTACTAGGGACTTTACAGAACACGTCTGTGCAATGCTTCATCGGATATTCACTGTCGTTTCCATTTCGCGACCCATCGGACCTTACCTTCCGAATAGCCGTCGCATTTCAGAAGGTATGAGGTTTACAAGAGGGAAACCAAGACTTCCACAATAGCTGTACAACTAGCTTTGATTTTGGTAGACAGAACATACTTGTGCCATTTAAATAAACGTAACTTTGTGTTGAAAGTGATGTTTGATCACATTTTGGTTCTCGCATTCCTGCCTATTGAATGAGGCCCTGACATAGGTGCATCCTTGGCAATTGTATGTTTCATATTTTATTTCATTTTTTAAATGTATCAGGTCGTAGAGTTAGGTGGGATAGCGCGTGTAAGCTAAACAACATACAGATATGATGTCAGCATATTCCCAAACCATATAACATTAATAGATATAGATTTCAGAAACAGTAAAAAAAAGAAAGGAAAAAAAAGCACTGAGGATGCCACAACTGTGGTGCAGCATGTTTGGGAATTAACCAAAACGAAAATTGTGTTATTGCGAGTGCTGACAGTCTTTATTTCATTAACATACGTGAGTTTTACATATAGGCTTCATCTGTTGTAGGTATTTATTGATGCAGCTAAATAATGTTTTCTCACAGTAAAAGAAGTGGGCTGGTACGAAACAGGCACTCTATTTAGACATGAGAAGCTGCACCTGCAAAGCTCAGACCGTTGTTGTGTTGTCACAGTAGCGAGCAGTGACATCAGGACCGTAATGCATCAACTGATGAAGACAGAATGGATTTGATTCTATACTCATTCTCAGGACGTCTTTTCGAAGCCAGTCCACGCTAACAGATGCCGACGTGCCGCCTCCTTACAGCGTAGGCCACCGTGCGACACAGACAGGCTGTTTGATGTAAGTTAAACTGATACCCATGTGTCATTACGTGTCATTTTTCACCACCTTCTTAATTATATAAAGAGAAGTACAGTTGACTGCTTCCTGAAAGATGGTGACATAGACCACATTGTTCAAATGCTTCAAATTTTACTCTAACGTTCACTGCAGTACTGTACTAGACAACTAATATTCTTGAATTGGTTTCAGGATAGTTGTTCAACAGACCACTCTTGAAACCTCTAAACGCAAATCTGAAAACTCTACACTTGGTGTTAAAAGGGTTACATCAGGTCGATTTTTGAAACAATGAGTTACAACTCAGAAGACGAGGACTCCATTACTGTACTAAATATGAAGTGAAAGTGTCACACGTTGGAATACTTTTATGTTCAAGAAATGCATTATGATTTATCATTTTTGCACGAAATAGTTTGTTCGGTACGTCTGAATGGTTTTTTTATACACTTTTCTTTTTCGGCTCCGAAGGATGCCGTGGATTGTCAGAGACACATGCTACTGTCACGCAATATCAGGTAGAAGGATTCTGATGTAGTGTATTATGGAGTGGATTTTATTGTTCTCGTTAATCAAAATCAATGTTTTTTGAAAGACTGGAATTGTGTGAATTATGATTTAAACAACGAAACACGGTATCAGTGTTGTTTTTGTACACATATGTCACGTTATATTTTCAAGTACAACTGTCTATGTTGGTATTATGCGTGAGGTCTGCTTGTGTGTTGTTTTGCCTCCTTGCCATGCAGACGTCTGTTCAAACAATCCTCACAATACTTGCAACAAAATGGTATGAAAATATACTGCAAGTAGTGATATTAATATAAATAGTTGCTGTAGCTGCGAATGACATTTTAATGTAAATAATGTGCGATACTAAAACAAGAAGCCTGTAATTCCATCCAAGCTCTTTGTGAAGCAGTACTGTCTCAGTATCTTCGTACTATTTCCTGATATTACGTAAAGAAACAATGTGAGCGATGGTTTCCCGCGCAACGAAGATGGCACAATACCTCTACCGAGACACAGAAGTGATGCTACTTCCTAACATCGGCGTCAAAAAAGATTTCAAGATTTGTATTTTTCGATTCCAGTAACACTATATACAAACAAATATAGGTCATGTGAAGCAGAAAATACACACACAAAGACACACACACACACACACACACAGAGAGAGAGAGAGAGAGAGAGATAGAGAGAGAAACAATACTAATGTAAACAGAAGCGCTTGAAACTGGGAACACTTTCAGTGTTTTATTATTTAAGTCAAGAAAGTACTCCTCAAATTTTCTCAGAACTGGGGAGACGAACAATTTCTTATTTAACTCTGAAACTCTGCCAGGTGACGTCATGAAGGTCTAATATATATAAGATTTCTCGACATGTGCAGTGCACCTATGTCGCTGGTAGGGACAGCAAAAATTGTATTGAGAAACCTAAGAAAGTCTGAAAGAATCTTATCCGTCACCGATAAATTACCAACAGATATAAAATGTAGACGCTTTTCTGTCATCTGTTTCCGTACTGGTCTGATGCGTCCTGTCAAGAATTTCTGTTTTACCGAGCTCCTCATCCCAAAGTAGACCTTGAAGTCAACGCCCTAAATTATTTGTTGGATATATTTTAATCTCCGCCTTCAGCTACAGTTTTCACACTTTACAGCTCCCCCTGGTACCACAGAAGATTTCCCTGATGTCTTAAAACATTTCCTTTGACCCTGTCCCTTCTTGGTAACAGTGTTTTCCACATGTACCTCCCTTCTTACCTTCCGCTTAGAACCTGCTCACTTCTTATCGAACCGATTAATTATTGATATCCTTCTTTTGCGCCTCATATCAAAAGCTTCGACTCTCTTCTTTTTAGGTTTTCCCAAATTTTGTGATTCACTGTTATACGGTGCTGTGATGCAAACGTATATCAATTCGTCAGATTAATGAACATGTTTGATATTAGCATTTTTCTCTTTGCCCGTGATAATGTAGTTTTTATAACCTTTCTTCATCCACCATGTGTTATTTTCTTTCCAAGATAGCGGATTTCCTTAACTTCGCCTCTTTTTTCGTCCCCAATATTGTTGTTAAGTTTCTCGGTAAGCTCATTTCCGCTCTCCTCGTTAGCTTAACTTTTCTTCGGTACACTCTGTAATCATTCTACTGTTTAGCATTAGGTATGTTCTGTAATTCTTCCTCGACCTTACTGAGGATAGCAATGTTACGAGAGAATCTTATTGACAACCTTTCTCCCCTAATGTTACTCTCACTCTTAATATTTTGTTTTATTTCGCCATTATTTCTTTGATCTATAGATTCAACAGTAGGGGCGAAAGAGTACATCCCTGTCGTACACTCTTTTTAATCCCAGCACTTCTTTCTTGATCTTCGAGTCTTATTGTTCCCTCTCGAGTCTTGTACATATTGTATATTATCCATCACTTCCTGTAGCTTACTCCTATTTTACTCGGTGTTCTTGGAACAAATGTTCCATTTCACACTGTCGAATGCTTTTTCCAGGTCGACAAATCCTGTAAATGTGTCTTTATTTTTCTTAAGTCACAACAGCAGAACTATAGCTCTGGTGCTCTTACCATTCCTAAAGGGAAACTAATCGTCATCTAAAGGATCCTCAATTTTACAAACAACTCACAGTGCACAATAATTCTAAAATGAAGCCATTCACAATATACAGGGCTAAGCCGAATTGCACCAACAAAATTTTGGACCAATTAGAAAAAAAAAATACAGTCAAGTTCGCACAACATCTCATTTATTAAACGATCGGTTTCGGCAAGTTTAAACGGCCGTCTTCAGATTATGAGCATCATCGGGCTGCAGCTTGCGACGTGGTGAACACCCGTGTGTTGCCTCAGCGGTAACTGCTTACAACTGTGACAACACGCTGCTGTTCACCACGTCGCCAGCTTCAGCCAGATGGTGCTCTTAATCTGAAGATGGCCGTTTAAACGTGCCGAAACCCATCATTTAATAAATGAGATGTTGTGCGAACTTCACTGTATTGTTTTTTCTAGTTCATCATCAAGAACAGATCGCTGTCACCTAATTACCGTGTTGATTAAAATTACAAAACTTTAGGAGGTTGTGCAGGGATATTTTCTAAGGGATCCGTGCTCCCCAATGGCTCGTTAGAGAATTTCACTTCATTTCATGTACCCATTTATCTGTCTAATTGTACTACACTGAAATTATCTGCACAGCAAATGGAATTGAAGCCAGTATGCATCACGTGTCTCGTCTAGAAAAGAACCTCTTACATTTACTTATGGTATTTGCTGGTGCTGACACCAGTAATGCTCTACTCTTTGCCCTCTATTTTGCCTTCAGCACAGATCGGGTCTACCTCCGTTTTGTTTTATGCAGCAATGCCAGTTGCACGTTAACAGTAATAGACAGCCGTATGAAGAGTTGGCCGATATGCGCTTCGTGAACGGGTTCACTAAAAGCAATGGAAAAGCTGTGCAGAGACGTTATACCGAGCTGTTACTGCACCGACGGCAATAGCAGTGCTTTTGTTTTCTTCTGAGGGTCGTTGAATTATTCTGTATTTTGATGATTGCAAAAAAAACTGTTATTTTCCTCTTGTGACAGTGTTTCTACAGCAACAAAAATATTTGTGATAACGAAATGAGTAAATTATAATTAGACTAACGTTCTGTACTGAAACACAAGTGATTGCTGGTCTCTTTTAACAAAGTATTGGGAAAATATTCTTAAATGATTGTTCTAATATTGTCGATTTAGTTCGGTCTCACCCTGCATGTACACTGAGGTGACAAAAAGTCATGGGAAAGTGATACGCACATATACAGATGGCGATAGTATTGCGTATACAAGGTATAAAAGGGCAGTGCATTGGCGGAGCTGTCATTTGTACTCAGGTTATTCTTGTGAAAATGATCCCGACGTGTATTATGGCCACACGACGGTAATTAACATACTTTGAACGCTAAATGGTAGTTGGAGCTAGAAGCATGGGACACTCTGTTTCGGAAATCATCAGGGAATTCTGTATTCCGGGATCCACAAGATCCACAATGACAAGAGTCATTCGCTCTCGACACGGAAAACGCAGTGGCCGACAGCTCTCAGCTAGCAATCGAGAGCAGTAGCATTTGCGTAGAGTGGTCAGTGATAACAGACAAGCAAAACTAAGTAAAATAACCGAAGAAATTAATGTAGGACGTACGACGAACGTATCCATCAAGTCAGTGCGGCGAAATTGGCGTTGAGGCCCTGTGTCAGCAAACGACTGACGCGAGTGCCTTTGTTAACAGCATATCCCCTGCAGCGTCTCTTCTAGGCTCGTGACCATAACTGTTGTATCTTAGACGACTGGAAAACCGTAGCCTGGTCAGATGAATCCCAATTGCAGTTGATAAGAGCTTATGCTAGGGTTCGAATGAGGCGTAGACCCCCGAAGCTAAGGACCCATGTTGTCAACAAAGCGCTTGGGCGGCACCGCAATTGTGTAGGTTGTGTTTACATCGAAGGGACTCGGTCCTCTGGTCCAACTGAACCGATCAGTGTATAGAAATGGTTATGTTCGATTACTAGGAGATCATTGCAGCCATTTACGGACTTCAGTTTTTCCAAACAGCGATGGTAGGCAATTTAACAATGTAACATGTCACGAGGCCCAATTGTTCGTCACTGGTTTGAAGAACATTCTGGACAATTCGAGCGAATGATTTAGCTAGCTTGATCACCCGGCATGAGTGCCTCGAACATGTATGGGATATAGCCGAGTGGTCAGTTCGTAGCCAAAATCCGACAAATGGTTCAAATGGCTCCGAGCAGTATGGGACTTAACATCTGAGGTCATCAGTCCCCTAGACTTAGAACTACTTAAACCTAACTAACCTAAGGACACCACACACATCCATGCCCGAGGCAGGATTCGAACTTGCGACCGTAGCAGCAGCGCGGTTCCGGACTGAAGCGCCTAGAACCGATCGGTCACACGGGCGGCTACAAAATCCGATACCGAGAACACTTTCGCAGTTGTGGACGGCTACAGAGGCAACATGGCTCAGTATTTCAGACATGGCTCAGTATTTCAGCAGAGGGCTTCGAACGAGTTGTTTCCTGCCCAAAGGATGTCCGACATAATATCACGAGATACCCCATGACTTTCGTCACCTCACTGTATGCATGTGGCTTATACAGCTGAGTAACATACAGTGTCATTTAGGCATGTCACACAGAAACACGTTGATTTTCACGTGGTATTATTCATTTCACAAGGAGAAGAGTAACTTACGGTTTGTTCTGTTATAAGAAACTATCCTGTCGTCTGGATCATGAGCAGCAGCTGGTAAAAACGACACTAATGTGCATCTATTCACTAGCAGCGTGAAAAATCTCACTGGATCGGACTTTAGGCGCAACGTATCCAAATTTTTGTGCTCATTTGGTGGACTGAGTTCTGCTCAAGATGAATCCCTGAAGCCTATAATTAATTATGAATATATCTGTACCTACCTGTAGGCAGTTTTTGGGATTTCCTTTCGTGAATGACATCATTTCAGTTATTTTTGAATCAACTTGAACCATTTAATTTTAGAATTACGGCCGGCCGCTGTGGCCGAGCGGTTTAGGCGCTTCAGTCTGGAACTGCGCTGCTGCTACGGGTGCAGGTTCGAATCCTGCCTCGGGCACCGATGTGAGTGCTTTCCTTAGGTTGGACAGGTTTAAGTACTTCTAAGTCAAGCGGACTGATGACCTCAGATGTTAAGTCCCATAGTGCCATAGAGCCATATGAACCAGAATTACGATGACATACGAGGTAACTCGAAATAGGTGAGAAAAACAGGAATGAGGTAGCAGAAAGATCTCATTCGGAACACTCTCACTTATTGCTATACAAAAACGGTCTCGTTGTTGGTTATCTCGCGAATCTGCAACTATGATTTTAGTAGAAGGCCCTTAACTACTCTATACTGTTTTTGTAATCAGTGTCTTATTGCTCTGAGTTACTAGCGGTGTATGATTCGCCATTTTTAATGATTATTATTATTATGGGACGCAAGTAGTTACGTTCACGTACAAGACGTCGCTTGCTTAATTCATAAATATATGTCTGAGTGATGCTAAATGTTATTATTTTTATGTTATTATCTTCTCAAATATCCTCAAATCGTGAGCTACTCCCTAAATTTTTGTAAATGAATTAGTGAATTTACTCATGGGACTTTAGTTGCCTGTACCTGTGGCCATTTACAGAACTCAAATTAATAATCAGATTAATTAATTTAATATGATTGAACCTTAAATTGCTGGTGTACCCATGTAACACCACAATAAAATAAAAACAGTTGTGGGAGTATGAATGAGAACAACGGCGTATTTAAGTTTTAAGAAAATCATGAAAACTTTAGTTAATCCACCCAGTTACAATTAGCTGATAATTCCTACACAAAAATGACAAACACAAATCAGAAAAAGAATGGTGTTCTATTGGCAAAGCATACATTGGGGTGGAAGCTATACAAATTCTCCCCTGAATTAATTCCCTTTACAACGCTATCTGACTCTGTTGACATGGATTCACAGCGAGGCCCTATTCTAATCAAACGGAATCCACTACGAACAAGAATATCACAAACTATGGCCTACCTGAGAGCAAGGGGCTGTGATTGTCATTTATCAATCGTACGCCGGTGTAGCAGCACTTCGCTCTTTCACCTTGATTCACGTGGCAACACGAAATGGCGCTGTGGGCCAGGAGCGGTGCGCTGCGGCTGCTGCAGTGTTCTGTCACGTCCACGAAAATTTGCAGACTACGCTGTTTGGAATTCTGATCAACAGAACGCGGGGAACTTCCCTATCATAGCCCTGAAATCGCGGAAGATTACAATGTGAGCTACACCCGTTCACTGGTCTGCCCAAACCAGATAGACTCACAGACACGTCAGTGCGTGCTGCAGTTTTCCAACGTCAGTCGGTCGACGCAGGGCCAGTAAGTTAATCTTCGTCACACACAATGTGTCCACGATGAAATGCAGTTCCACTGTCGGTACAGTTGGAAACTGCCACTGGCTTTTAGTCCACCACAAGATGCGGACCACAACTCTTACCCAATGAGGAAAGATATGAAGTTCTCCACCAGGGGAGAAGAAGAAGACGAAGTACGCCACGAATCACAACCAATTTCCACCAAGCGGGAGCCGAATTATCAAAAACGACACTGCCCACACATAGCAAAAACCAATCGAGCTCGTTGAATCTTCGCTCTTGAGTGTTCTGTAGGCCAGGTAGCAAATCCAGACATAGCACCAGTTTGCATATCCTGAGAGGAGACAACCAGTGACTCTAAATCTCTCCTATCTGAAAAAAGAAGATTTTAGACGAGGGAGGAATCGTTCGCACTGCAGGCCAAGCTATGTTTTAGGGAAAAAAAACTTACCTAGATGGAACCAAAGTCCCTCATTTACGGAGGGATCTAACTTTCCAGGCTGACCATTTCCAATTTCTGAAAGAAGGCTGTTAAACTTCGCAGACAGACGTGCCCGACAAATATATGTTTTTGTCACTCGCCAAAAGAAACTGGTGACTTCCTGGCGTCAGGCGGAGTTACAGTCTTGCCTCCATTAAACATGTACACCAGCCACTCTGTTCATATCGTCTCCCGCCTTCTAACGTGAGAACGCACAGAGTTATATGAAGTTCCCAACATTTGCATAAAGGCTCATTCTGCAGCAGTCGCTCTTACATGGCTTCCTCTACACACTTTCCGCCAACTGCCCGCCTTCCAACTGACTACCGCCTGGCCCAGGTAAAATGTTTTGCGAACTGCCGCACTTCTGGCCATACCTAAGCAGACCGGGGAGAGGCTTTGGTCAGAAGTCCTTCTGCTTGTGAACGCTGCTTCCCAGAATAGAGCCCACAGCCCGGTCACTGCAGTCCCTCTTACAGTTCTCCGTGCCCTCCACTCAACCCTCAGATGCAAGCTCTCTACACATTACGCATGCAGTTACAAGAACACAAGCTGCGACATTGTCGCGAATAAGACGATGACACGTATATACAAATATACAATAAGTTTCCTTTAATTTACGTCTATGGTCAAAAACTTTTTGTTAACAGATTACCGGTTTCGGTTTATAATGACCATCATCAGATCTGTTTTATAAAAACCAAGTCCTTTGTTTTTATGAAACAGATCTGATGATGGTCATTATAGACCGACATCGGTAATCTGCTAGCAAAAAGTTTGTGACTATAGACGTAAATTAAAGGAAACTTACAGTTATAAGAACATTCTACACACAGCTTCCTCATGTAAAGTCACAAACCACACGTACTAAATGTAGTATGGGGAAACACCTGCCGGCCCCTATGGCCGAGCGGTTCTAGGCACCTCAGTCCCGAACCGCGTGACTACTACGGTCGCAGGTTCGAATCCTGCCTCGGGCATGGATGTGGATGATGTTCTTAGGTTAGTTAGGTTTAAGTAGTTCTAAGTTCTAGGGGGCTGATGACCTCAGATGTCCCATAGTCCCATGGTCCTCAGAGCCATTTGAACCATTTTTTGAAACGCCAAGATAGTGGCCTAGAATGTGAACGTTAATATATTTGACAATGTTATTAAAGTGAGAAAGTGGCATGCTACCTTTCACACGTAAATTATACTCAACGATGTTTTGAAACAATTATCCACTTGTGCTCCAACGAATGGACCTAGCCACTGTAGGTTGTTTTGCGTATTTCCATGATACAAGTAGAAGTAAGGGAGTTGCAGCCACATCGTAGTGTTTTATGCATAGATGGCGGACTAATGTATGGTTCCTTAAGACAGGCAACAACCTTTACGATAGTGTTACGCTAGTGAGAAGAAAAGGGAAAGAAATGAAAACGAGCGTATGGCGTCAGTGGCCGGGAGTTCCCAGTCGGGAATTTCGGCAGCCAAGTGCAGGTCGACAATGGGGATGAAATGATGATGAGGACAACATAACACCCAGCTCCTGAGGGGAGAAAATCTCCCTCTCCAGCCGGCAATCTAACCCGAGCCCCCATGCGTGGCAATCCAACACGCTGGCTAGTCAGTTAATGGGGCGGACGAAGGAAAGGAAAAGAAACTAAAGTGCAGTTAATATACTGTAACAAACTGATAAGCAAACACAAATGAATGAGGACCACTGACCACTAGTAATGAAGCATGGCCCATTATATCATAATAAACATAGCCTTGCGTCATTAACTTCTGCCCAACTCCATAACTACTGCAGTTCTCCAGCTCTGGATTCATTTGGTCATTAGGATCGATGGCGTTCCTACTGAATCACTCGATACAATCACATTACAGTTTAGTGACATCCACGTATTAGATTTTCAGAACATCTCGTGAACACACTGCTCGCTATTCACAAAATGACAAAGTAAGGATGACCAATCGCACATGGGAGTCAATACTGCCTGCCTACCACATCGCTGATAGGGAGACTGAGGGTCTTCCAACAGCAGCACATCTCGCTGTGCTTATCACATATACATCGTTGTCACTGCCGGGTGAGAGGACTCTCCGAGGCGTCTGTTCCTGATCATCGTTGCAGGTACTTCTGGTCCAGGGCCTATTTGTCCGGTTGAGCCAGAATCAGCCGACTACGCGAACTCTCACAGCGCGATACGTCCCGATGGGTCACGATGGGTTATCATCTTCTTCCGAGTGGGATTGCGGACGCTCTAACACAGTTTGGGGCCATTATCTCACCCTACAGTCTTGCCTCACACACGTTGGTTCAAATGGTTCAAATGGCTCTGAGCACTATGTGACTTAACATCTGAGGTCATCAATCCCCTAGAACTTAGAACTACTTTAACGTAACTAACCTAAGGACATAACACAGATCCATGCCAGAGGCAGGATACGAACCTGCGACCGTAGAAGCATCGCGGCTCCGGACTGAAGCGCCTAGAACCGCTCGGGCACAGCGGCCGGCCACACACGGTAGTCCTCAAGATTTCGCCGCACTGCTGGTGCAAGGGCCTTGGCAACCAACACAGCCGACAATCCTGACAATGCAAAGGTATCTCCGCCCGGCACCCCTACAGTACTTAGTGGGGTCTCAGTCTGCATGACTGACTGATCAGGCATTGTAATATTATTTTTATTTGATGAATAACGGCACCGTGTTAAAAACTTCTTTATTTTACTGCAAAACCGTTATCCACTTTCATTGTGAAGCCATTTTCTAGTGGACTACTGTACTGTGAGGAAACAAACCACAATGTTCATCTAGAAGATGAGTCCATACAAAGCCCAAACCAGTTTGTGGGGGAAGATACAAGTGCAGCCAAATACCGTGTATATTTGTGTGTGTACCTGATACTGTACATTATGGGAATGGCTTCACAATACCATCATGCAGTGCACTGTAAGTTCCCAAAACGTAACAACATATCCGTTTGATAAATGTTTCGTTTCCGATAACTATATTTTCGTCATTTTGCCAGCGCCGTTACCACAGGATCCAGCTACACTTATTATGCGATACAATGTTCCTGTAACACCTCCATCTGATGTCGAGCCTGCAATGCCTCGAAAACTAGTTAATGGTACCGTAACTAGCACATAAAACCCAAAAAAAAAAC
Source organism: Schistocerca nitens (assembly GCF_023898315.1). Taxonomy (NCBI): domain Eukaryota; kingdom Metazoa; phylum Arthropoda; class Insecta; order Orthoptera; family Acrididae; genus Schistocerca; species Schistocerca nitens. The sequence continues at coordinate 419,087,212 of NC_064619.1, read as the reverse complement.
GAATGGTTGTATATTTATATCTAGATAAATAGCCGAGATACAGACTTTTGTAGCAACTGCAGCGATTATTCACGAAAGGAACACATCAGACCAGTCTTCTTCCTACAGACCAGATCTACTCCCACATTAACCTACGCCTCTAGGAGGGCCGTAGTAAAGCACAATAAAAAAGCGATGTTGTTTGTTGGAATTCATTGCCAGGTGCCATTAAGTTGCTTCTCAGACTTTTATTATTGACTTGACTGGAGTCCGTCCGGATTGGTCTCGGAAGACTCAACGGTATTGTCCGACCGCCGTGTCATCCTCAGCCTATAGGTGGCACTGGATGTGGATGTGGAGGGACGTAAGGTTAGCACACCGCTATCCTGGCCAATGTCGGTTTTTGTGACTGGCGCCACTGCATTTCGATCAAGTAGTTCCTCAGTTTGCCTCACGTGGTCTGAGAGCACCCAGCTTGCCAATAGCACTCGGCAGACCGGACGGTCACCCATTCAAGCGCTAGCCAAGACCGACAGTGTATAACTTCGGTGATCCGAAGGGAACCTATGTTAGCGCTACGGCATGACCGTTGGCAGCGTTATTATTATTATTGTTATTGTTGTTATTTGTAGCGGTCCCAAGTGACTTAAGGGTGGGTTACAAAGAAACTCGTGTCCATGCTGTTTCTACAGCGTGAAGGTACACCTTTAGGGGACAGATCAATGAATGAATATCCTTACAACCACTCTGACGTGTAACTGAACTTGTGGCGCACCAGGTAAACTGCGAAGCTGTGAACAAAAGCTGCACAGGTTCTCACCAGTAAAGCGTAATGCTCATTTTGTTCAGGATTAGAAAATTGATTGATTACATAGTCGCTAAAAATGATTTCAAATTGTTTTACAATTGTTAGCAGCCCTGCAACAGAGTAAATGAATTCTTTTCTCTTTTCGCCAGATTTACATGAAAAATATACCGCGACGTAGTTCATACTGCGGGGCTCTGCACTGCCATACTGCAGTTGCCCTAGCTGCGGCCGTGGATCAACGCACGGGAGAGTTATAACGGTATCGCAATGGAGCGGAGAGAGCGCTGCAGGCGTCTGAGGCGCAGGTGCGGCTGCAGACCTGCGCAGTCACCCCCTTCCCCCTGCCTCCCCCGCCCTCCCCCCTCCAGTTTAATTAGGGGGGATGCGAGCCGGCCACAATTACGACGCGCCACGGCGGCGTCGCAAACGCTGGGCCGCCCAGCCGCCCAGCCGCCCGCGCTGCCAGTCTGAAGCACGCGGGACTCGCAACGCGCCAGCTGCGAGAACGCACACTGCAACCACACGGCCCGCACACCCCAGTACAGCCAGTCCCAGACTGGCGCCAGAAACTCTGAATGGGAACGGCAAGCAGTAGCAAAGTAACATTCCCATGTCTTTGTACAACCCCACGACGGTCCCTGACGGACACCAGAATAAAAGCCTTGAACGTGGCTGCGTGGTCAGCGACCGTTTACAAAGTAAAATTAACAGTATTAGCAGCCCTCCGTCGCTAAAAAGGAGTCTTTTGGTCCAGATTTCGGCACTGCCGTGAGTGCCTTCGTCAGGACTAAAACTCAAAAAGTGGCATGTCACGTGTTGTTGTTGTTGTGGTCTTCAGTCCTGAGACTGGTTTGATACAGCTCTCCATGCTACTCTATCCTGCGCAAGCTTCTTCATCTCCCAGTACCTACTGCAGCCTACATCCATCTGAATCTGCTTAGTGTATTAATCTCTTGGTCTCCCTCAACCACCGAGCGAGGTGGCGCAGTGGTTAGACACTGGACTCGCATTTGGGAGGACGACGGTTCAATCCCGCGTCCGGCCATCCTGATTTAGGTTTTCCGTGATTTCCCTAAATCGCTCCAGGCAAATGCCGGGATGGTTTCTTTGAAAGGGTACGGCCGACTTCCTTCTCCATCCTCCCTAATCCGACGAGACTGATGACCACGCTGTCTGGTCTCCTTCCCCAAAACAACCCAACTCTCCCTCTACGATTTTTACGCTCCACGCTGCCCTCCAATACTAAATTGGTGATCCCTCGATGTCTCAGAACATGTCCTACCAACCGATTCCTTCTTCTAGTCAAGTTGTGCCACAAGCTCTTCTTCTTCCCAATTCTATTCAATACCTCCTCATTAGTTATGTGACCTACACATCTAATCTTCAGCATCCTTCTGTAGCACCACATTTCAAAAGCTTCTATTCTCTTTTTGTCTAAACTATTTATCGTCCACGTTTCACTTCCATACATGGCTACACTCCATACAAATACTTTCAGAAATGACTTCCTGACACTTAAACCTATACTCGATGTTAACAAATTTCTCTTCTTCAGAAATGCTTTCCTTGCCATTGCCAGTCTACATTTTATATTCTCTCTACTTCGACCATCATCAGTTACTTTGCTCCCCAAATAGCAAAACTCCTTTACTACTTTAAGTGTCTCATTTCCTAATATAATTCCCTCAGCATCACCCGACTTAATCCGACTACATTCCATTATCCTCGTTTTGCTTTTGTTGATGTTCATGTTATACCCTCCCTTCAAGACACTGTCCATTCCGTTCAACTGCTCTTCCAAGTCATTTGTTGTCTCTGACAGATGATAGAATTACAATGTCATCGGCGAACCTCAAAGTTTTTATTTCTTCTCCATGGATTTTAATACCTACTTCGAACTTTTCTTTTGTTTTCTTTATTGCTTGCTCAATATACAGATTGAATAACATCGGGGATAGGCTACAACCCTGTCTCACTCCCTTCCCAACAACTGCTTCCCTTTCATACCCTTCGACTCTAATAACTGCCATCTGCTTTCTGTACAAATTGTAAATAGCCTTTCGCTCCCTCTATTTTACCCCTGCCACTTTCAGAATTTGAAAGAGTGTCTTCCAATCAACATTTTCAAAAGCTTTCTCTAAGTCTACAAATGCTAGAAACGTAGGTTTGCCCTTCCTTAATCTTTCTTCTAAGATAAATCGTAGGGTCAGTATTGCCTCACATGTTCCAACATTTCTACGGAATCCAAACTGGTCTTCACCGAGGTCGGCTTCTACCAGTTTTTCCATTCGTGTGTAAAGAATTCGCGTTAGTATTTTGCAGCTGTGACTTATTAAACTGATAGTTCGGTAGTTTTCACATTTGTCAACACCTGCTTTCTTTGGGATTGGAATTATTATATTCTTCTTGAAGTCTGAGGATATTTCCCCTGTCTCATAAATCTTGCTCACCAGATGGTAGAGTTTTGTCAGGAGCGGCTTCTCCAAGGCTGTCAGTAGTTCTAATGGAATGTTGTCTACTCCCAGGGCCTTGTTTCGACTCAAGTCCTTCAGTGCTCATGTCACGAATTAAACTAAGAATCAAGCAATAAAGCTTTACTGCCTGATTTTTAGTTTAATACGTGACATGGCAATATGAAATTTTTATTTCTGATGCACTCATAGTAATGCCGAAACCTTGGTCAAAAGACTCCTTTTTTACGGTCGAGGGCTGCTATTGCTGTTAATTTGATAGCAAAATTGATACATAGGTTTAACGAGAGCAGGCATTGTTCACAGGGAAAACAGTGACCATTGAAATTAAGTTTCTTAGGACAGCCACAAGTCGCACTTAGTACGTTTTACTGACCGATTTCTCTTATTTCGACAAGAACGTCATCAGAAACTCTGGAATTTACAGTTTAATGTATAGTAGCTGGCTGATAACATTGCAAATGTCAGACATTGTTTTATTAAATTTATTTCTGGGTGACCTGGGAAATTTAAAATATAGGATATTTGAACATGAATATTCAATACTTTAGGAGAGGGTAATATAGTATAAATCAGATTAAACATTCCCTATAATATATTTCCGATTTTATTAGATAAAAGGTACACATGTTCGAATATACAAACAAGTACATATGGCATGAAACATAGAAGAGAAAACTTCAAAAGCCAAGATTGCTAATTATAATATTGCATTATTCTCAAAGAATCAAGTTTGCAAGATCACTCTTAAATCCATTTATTAATTACAGGTTTTGACGGATCTGGGCTCTTATCATCGGATCTGAAATTTTAACGGTCGCAGGTTCGAATCCTGCCTCGGGCATGGATGTGTGTGATGTCCTTAGGTTAGTTAGGTTTAAGTAGTTCTAAGTTCTAGGGAACTGATGACCTCAGATGTTAAGTCTCATAGTGCTCAGAGCCATTTGAACCACTTTTTGAACAGCCACACAGCGGATTGAATAGAAGATATAGTAAGCTCGTAGTGTAAATTCGATATGGTGTCTGATATCTATTTAAGATTATATCAGTTACCAAAATCATGAAATATATGTTCTATGTGGCAATGGAAACGACCCTTCTTACATAATCATTCTATGACAAACTATTACGTTTACATAAGAGTAATCATCCCACCACACAAAATATAAAAAATCTGCATGCAAATGATGTGGCTCTTGAGGTCTATGTACGAGCATGTCCATTGAAGAAAAATTATTAGGTTGAAGTGCACCCACACCGCAGATTGAATACAAGGTGTTGTGGAGATCGTGGTACAAATTCGATATGGTGCCTGATATCCACTCAAGATTACATCCATGACCAGTCACTGAGATATATGTAAGGTATGGGAGTGAAGACAGCCCTTTTTACATAATCATTCTATGACAAACATGTTTACATAAAAGTAACCATCACATCACATAAAATAAACTACAAAAATGCTATATGCAAATGATGTGGTGATCGAGGTTGCATATAAGCATGTCCCTTTAAGAAATATTGGTAACGCCAGAATAATATGGTGCACAAGCACCAAGCTTACATTACAGAAATCGTAGATGTGTTCGTATGTTCTACATTCTCCCATTCAGACAGAATGTTGTAGATGTCAAAGTTAAAATGTGAGTCGTTGCTCGAGGTTTACTTTTGTCACAGTATTCGAAGTTTAGTTAACAACAGGCCCAACAGCAGGTACATCAAGAAACCAAGTCTGTAATTGTACTGATATACAAATATTCCTCAACAATATACACTTCTGAAAATTGAAATAAGAACACCGTGAATTCATTGTCCCAGGAAGGGGAAACTTTATTGACACATTCCTGGGGTCAGATACATCAAATGATCACACTGACAGAACCACAGGCACATAGACACAGGCAACAGAGCATGCACAATGTCGGCACTAGTACAGTGTATATCCACCTTTCGCAGCAATGCACGCTGCTATTCTCCCATGGAGACGATCGTAGAGATGCTGGATGTAGTCCTGTGGAACGGCTTGCCATGCCATTTCCACCTGGCGCCTCAGTTGGACCAGCGTTCGTGCTGGACGTGCAGACCGCGTGAGACGACGCTTCGTCCAGTCCCAAACATGCTCAATGGGGGACAGATCCGGAGATCTTGCTGGCCAGGGTAGTTGACTTACACCTTCTAGAGCACGTTGGGTGGCACGGGATACATGCGGACGTGCATTGTCCTGTTGGAACAGCAAGTTCCCTTGCCGGTCTAGGAATGGTAGAACGATGGGTTCGATGACGGTTTGGATGTACCGTGCACTATTCAGTGTCCCCTCGACGATCACCAGTGGTGTACGGCCAGTGTAGGAGATCGCTCCCCACACCATGATGCCGGGTGTTGGCCCTGTGTGCCTCGGTCGTATGCAGTCCTGATTGTGGCGCTCACCTGCACGGCGCCAAACACGCATACGACCATCATTGGCACCAAGGCAGAAGCGACTCTCATCGCTGAAGACGACACGTCTCCATTCGTCCCTCCATTCACGCCTGTCGCGACACCACTGGAGGCGGGCTGCACGATGTTGGGGCGTGAGCGGAAGACGGCCTAACGGTGTGCGGGACCGTAGCCCAGCTTCATGGAGACGGTTGCGAATGGTCCTCGCCGATACCCCAGGAGCAACAGTGTCCCTAATTTGCTGGGAAGTGGCGGTGCGGTCCCCTACGGCACTGCGTAGGATCCTACGGTCTTGGCGTGCATCCGTGCGTCGCTGCGGTCCGGTCCCAGGTCGACGGGCACGTGCACCTTCCGCCGACCACTGGCGACAACATCGATGTACTGTGGAGACCTCACGCCCCACGTGTTGAGCAATTCGGCGGTACGTCCACCCGGCCTCCCGCATGCCCACTATACGCCCTCGCTCAAAGTCCGTCAACTGCACATACGGTTCACGTCCACGCTGTCGCGGCATGCTACCAGTGTTAAAGACTGCGATGGAGCTCCGTATGCCACGGCGAACTGGCTGACACTGACGGCGGCGGTGCACAAATGCTGCGCAGCTAGCGCCATTCGACGGCCAACACCGCGGTTCCTGGTGTGTCCGCTGTGCCGTGCGTGTGATCATAGCTTGTACATCCCTCTCGCAGTGTCCGGAGCAAGTATGGTGGGTCTGACACACCGGTGTCAATGTGTTCTTTTTTCCATTTCCAGGAGTGTATAAATGAACTAAGGTAATACATGTGAATGGTACAGTTTTTCAGGTCTACATAAGAGCATGTCCACTCACATCAAGAAATCAAACATGTTTTAGTAATGAATGAAAACAGTGCACACATTATTATGCTTACGTTATTACTTCTTAATGCATAAAACACAAGTTTTAAAAGACCCCAAATGCAACTGTTGCTATGGTTGAGATCTACATAATGGCCACTACCCTCACGAAGATATAGGTAAGGTTAGACTGATGAGTTGCGATGCTTATAAAAAGCAGTCGTAATAATTTTTTTGTATAGTACATGCTGTCTGACGAAAAGATTGACGTGTACTGCGGAACTTGAGGTTTAAGTATGGTATACAACTGAAGGTTTATGTCTGTTATAGTATTAAAGTTTTGGTTTAGGTAGACACAAGGTACATCCATAAATCACAGTTGCAATGGTAACAAATCACAATACTGCTTACATGATAACTTCCTAATACATGAATGATAATGTCTATATCTACTGATGTGGTGCTGTTGAGTGCTCGAGATTTAGTTCAAAGTAGACCCAACAGTAGATGCATGAATGTAGACAGACGTGTTACAGTAAAATTCATAATTACACCCACAACATATTAAATGAAATAGAAGTCACTGATGGAAATGGCGTGGTGCTTGGGTTATTCGTAAAAGCATGTACACTCAAGGGGAAAAATAATTCAGTGGACGATCAACTAGGTCTATGTAACGGCAAACATAATCCACTCGTGTATAGTATATGCTCTCAAACAGCGAAGAGGAAGATTAGTGTTGCCTTTCAGCCTTACCAATATTTCTTAAATAGACATGCTCGTACGTAGACCTATAGCACCACACCATTTGCACATTAGATTTTTTGTAGTTTATTTTGTGTGATGTGGTGATTATTTTTATGTACACTCAACAGTTTGTCATAGAATGATTATGTAAGAAGATTCGTCGTCATTGCATATTGCACTTATATTTAAATGATGTGGTTTACAGATGTAATCTTGAGTAGACTTTAGGCATCATATCGAATTTACACTGCGAGCTTCCAATATCTTGTATCCAATGCGCTGTGATGCTGTTATTTCTGCGTACAGTTACCATGGTGACCGATTCCTGCCAGCTGGTGTCGATGCGTATACTATGAGTATGTAAATAGTCTGAACTATATTTTTATCACAAGTTTACATTTTAAATACTGTCACTGTATATTTTCAAACTAAAATTCTTCGTATATTTGTAATTTAGAATTTTTGTAATTTTTCCAAAAGTAATTTGAATGAGACTGGAGTGAAGAAGAAATAATTTACGTTGTGAAACATGTAGTTTGAAATTTCTGCGAGTATATGTCGATGATCGTGTACCGCAATGTAAATAACGTACCGCAATGTAAATATCGTCTTCGACTGGCCAAACAACAGAGAAACTGAGCAGTAACAGACCGGAGGCGTGTAGTGCGATCAGACGAGTCACAATTTTGCTTCTTTTCAAAAGCAAACGACATCAAATAGTTGTACCATGACTAGGTGCATAAATTCATATTACAGTTAACGTAAACCATGATCTTTATTCTATCATTCTCTGTGAGCAGGTATTGTCTTATCTCCCGAATAATATTCAGGACGTGTGTTGTATAAATTACTGCCCCCTAAGATGTGTAAAGGTCACAGCGTTCGACATGTACGTACCAGATAGTCATAGCTATGTCTAGAGCCTTAAGGAATTTAATGAAAGATGTGTTGGAAAAGCACAATACACTGTATTTAGCAGAACCACGGTCAGTTTTGACCTGTTTGGTCGTTATCAGGTGCGACTGCTAAGAATCAGGAAGGATTAGTAACTCATCAAACTTTAGCAACTCTAAATTCAGCCAGTTGCACAAATGAAATTTTATGTTTTTCATCAGTTTCACGTATCTCGTGCCCTTCTTCCGAATTCTAATATTCTGAAGAAGTGCACTTTTTTTTAGTCATCACTCCTCTGACTGGTTTGAGACGGCCAAACACGAGTTCCTCTCGTGTGCCAATCTCTTCTTCTCAGAGTAGCACTAGCAACCTACGTTCTCAATTCTTTGCTGGATGTATTCCAACCTCTGTCTTCCTGTACAATTTTTGCCCTCTACAGGGGCCTTTAGTACCGTGGAAGTCATTTCCTGATGTCTTAACCGATGTCCTATTATCCTGTCCCTTCTCCTTGTGAGAGTTTTTCACATATTCCTTGCCTCTCCGATTCTGCGCAGAACCTCCTCATTCCTTAACAGTCCACCTAATTTTCAACATTCCTCTGTAGCACCACAACTCAAATGCTTCAGTTCTCTTCTGTTCCAGTTTTCCCACAGTCCATGTTTGACTACCGTACAATTCTGTGGTCCAAACGTACATTCTCACAAAATTCTTCCTTAAATTAAGGCCTATGTTTGATACTAGGAGACTTTTATTGGCCCTTTTTGTCAGTGCTAGTCTACTTTTGATGTCGTCCTTGCTCCGTCCGTCACTGGTTATTTTAGGGGCTAGGTAGCAGAATTTCTTAACTTCATCTACTTCATAACTATCAGTCCCGATGTTAAGTTTCTCGCTGTTCTCACTTCTGCTACCCCTCATTGTTTTCGACGTTCTCCGATTCGCTCTCAATCCATATTCTGTATTCGTCACACTGTTCATACCATTTAGCAGATCCTGTAATTCTTCTTCACTTTTACTCACGATAGCAATGACATCAGCGAATCGCATGAATGACATCCTTCCACCTTCAATTTTAATTCCACTCCTGAACTTCTCTTTTATTTCCATCATTGCTTCTGCGATGTACAGATTGAACAATATGGGCGAAAGACTACATCCCTGTCTTACACCCTTTTTAATCAGAGCACTTCTTTCTTGGTCGTCCACTCTTATTATTCCCTTTTGTCTCTCCCAACAGCTTACCTCTATTTCTCTCAGAATTTTGAACATCTTGCACCATCTTACATTGTCAAGCACTTTTTGCATGTCGACAAATTCTATGAGCATGTCTTGATTTTTCTTTAGCCTTGGTTCCATTATCAACTGCAACGTCAGAATTGCCTGTCTCATGCCTTTACCTTTCGCAAAGCCCAACTGGTCATCTAACGCATCTTCCATTTTATTTTCCATTCTTATGTATATTATTGTTGTCAGCAACTTCGATGGTGTTAAGCTGATTGTGCGATAATCTCGCACTTGTCAGCTTTTGCAATCTTCGGAATTGTGTGGATGATATTTTTCCGAAAGTCAGATGGTATGTCGCCAGATTCATGCATTCTACACATCAACGTGAACAGTCGTTTTGTAGCAACTACCCTCGTAATTTTAGAAATTCTAATGGGATGTTATTTATCGCTCCTGCGTCATTTGTTCTTAAGTCCTCCAAGCTCTTTTAAATTCTTCAGCCAAAGCAGACAAATTTTCCTCCTCAAAGAGGATTTCAGTGTACTCTTTCCACCTATCCGCTCAGTCCTCTGCATTTAACAGTGGAATGCCTGTTGCACACTTAATGTTACCACCTTTTCTTTTTCGATTTCTTTATATTCCTCATGCAAAGATTTCATCTTAGCTTCCCTGGAATTCCTGTTTATTTCATTCCTCAGCGACTTGTATTTTTGTATTTCTGAATGTCCCTGAACATTTGCTAATGCCTCCTTTCATCGATCAGCTCAAGTATTTCTTTTGTTACCCATTCTTTCTTCGCAGTTACCTTCTTTGTACCTATGTTTTTCTTTCCAACTTCTGTGACTGCCCTTTTCAGAGATGTCCGTTCCTCTTCAGCTGTACTTCCTGCTGAGCTACTCTTTATTACTGTTTCTATAGCCTTAGAGAACTTAAAGAGTATCTCGTCATTCCTTAGCACTTCCGTATCCCACTTCTTTGCGTATTGATTCTCCCTGACTAATGTCTTAAATTTCAGTTTAATCTTCATCGCTACTGCATTGTGATCTGAGTCTATATCTGCTCCTGGGTACGCCTTACAATCCAGTATCTGATTTCGAAAACTCTATCTGACCATGATGTATTCTAACTGAATTCTTTCCTTATCACCCTGGCTTTTACAAGTATACCTCCTCCTCTTATATTCTTATTCTCTATTACTAGCGGAAATTTATTACAGAACTCAATTAATCTTTCTCTTCTCTCATTCCTTGTCGAGAGCCCATATTCCGTTGTAACCTTTTCTCCTACTCCTTCCCCTACAACTAGATTCTAGTTTCCTATGACATTATTAGATTTTCATCTCCCTCTACATAATGTATTAAGCTTTCAACAACCTCATATGCTTTCTCTATTTCTTCATCTTCAGGTTGTGACGTCAGCATGTATACCTGAAATATCGTTGTCGGTGTTGGTTTGCTGTCGGTTCTGATTAAACAACCCTATCGCTGAACTGTTCACGGTAACATACTCTCTGCCCTACGTTCATATTCATAACGAATCCTACTCCCTTTATACCATTTTCTGCTGCTGCTCATGTTTCCCCAAACTCAGCTGACCAGAAGTCCTTTTCTTCTCTCCATTTCACTTCACTGATCCCCATTGTGTCTAGGCTGATATACTGCATTTTCCTTTTCAGATTCTCTGGCTTCCCTCCCACGGTCAAGCTTCTAACATTCCATGCGCTGACTCCTAGAATGTTACCCTTTCGTTGGCTATTCAATGTTTTTCTCATGGTCACTCCCTCTTGGCGGTCCCCTCCAGCCGGGCGTTGTGGCCGTGCGGTTCTAGGCGCTTCAGTCTGGAACCGCGTGACCGCTACGGGCGCAGGCTCGAATCCTGCCTCGGGCATGGATGTGTATGATGTGCTTAGGTTAGTTAGGATTAAGTGGTTCTAAGTTCCAGGCGACTGATGACCTCAGAAGTTAAGTCGCATAGTGCTCAGAGCCAGTTGAACCATTTTTTTTTTTTTTTTTTGGTCCCCTCCAGGAGATCCGAAGCGGGACTACTCCGGAATCATTTACCAATGGAGACATCATCATTTCTCTTTTTCAGTTAAAGGCCACATGTCTTCTATATACACGTTATGTGCCTTTAATGCAATGTTTTTCATTGACTTCTGCATCCTCCTGCCGTTTACAATTGCTGATTCTTCCGCCTTTAGGGATGGTTTCCCATCCCAAGGACAAGAGGATGCCCTGAACCTTTGTCCACTTCCTCGCTCTATTTCACAAGGTCGTTGGCAGAATGAGGCTGACATCTTATGCCGGAAGTCAGCGGCTGCCAATCGTTATTATCAATCAAAATCTAAACGGTGGCAGGTTTTGAAAAACATTTTGATTACTAATCAAAGACGCTTCCTCTAGACACTGTGTGCCACTGGTTGCTTACTTTTTCGACAAAAAAATTGTTATACAGATAAACTGTGCGATATACGGATCTACGCTGTCGGAAGCAGTTGTCTTAGATTTATGTAGGACGTCGCGTGCCGACATCTTTACATCAGGGCCAGCCAATCAAGTGACCCTGTTGGAAGGCTGTGCACTGAACAAACCTCCCGGGTTCTATCGCGACTGCAGGCTGTAGTTAGCGCCACAGTGTGAGCATCACGCTCTTCGCGGGTGTCCATATAATGGTCACAATGTGTTAAGTGCGGCTCTGCAGGTAATTAGTGCGTGTCATATCCTAGGGAAGCGGCACAGAATTACCCGTGTGTGAGAACAATGTACGCGCAACACGGCACTCAGCATTAATTATTCACACTGTTCGTGAGAAAGCCAGTGGATATGCACCAGTGGATACATTGTCCAGCTCTTTCCGTCGTAAATCACGTGATATTCAACGTTGCGAGAGTGCTCGACGCTATCATTTACGTGCTGATTAAGGCTTGTGTGATAATATGGTGAACAACACGGCTGGATATTTCAGTACGAACCATTAACGGATATTGTGCTTCATAATGCAAAGAATCATCGCACTGGGAGCTGTATTTAAGCAACAAAATTAATCGAAAATTACACGATGCTTCTGCTAAAAACTGGAAGTGCAACTGACAGGTAAGATAAAATCTACGATGGATTCTTAAAAAGATTGGTACCATGCCAAGCAAAATTGCTACGAGCTGAACAAAACTGAAGCTACAGTTGTTAACCCATGAGATCGATCTCTATTACCGCTTGGACAAGAACTGGAACAGGTGTGAAAATGAAAATTCATCGTCTCATAACTGGCTGGAAGCTATTAAAATTAGCGAAGTACTTGTGAATATGTGTAGCGAAATAGGCTCAAGGACATTTGACAGCGGTGACACTATACTGGAAAAGCACAAAACGTGGTATTAAGTGCGTCAAAGTTAAGCCTCCGTAGCCGAGGTTGCTAATGCACGCTTGTGCGATGGCACTCGCAGGGTAACTCGGCTTCGCATGCTGGTGTTGGCAGACGTTCGCTGCCAGGCGATAGGTGGAGGTATGGTGGCGTAATGTTCCTGATCACCAGTCGGTACGCCAAAGTCCTCAATTGAGTTATAAACCTCTCCGCTGTCTCATGACGCTATATCACACCGCAGATGTTGATCCGTCCGTCGGATAGGAACTTTAAGCACCTGGTTTCACCCTTTCTCTTCTCTCATCGTCAGCCAACACAAACGTAACACTCCAATGAGCGCAAACCCAACACTACGCCGTACAAGCACCGGTCACAGTCGTCGACACGACGTAGATAAACACTTGACACTTCGTAACAGGACGGAGGAAGGCAACAGCAAATCACCTTCACTAGGACATTGCGTAGATAGGAAAAATATGATTTCCGCATCTTCTCCCCCGCGCTTATTTTTCAGGTATGGGACTACTGACTGACCGTGGATATTCTTGAACCTCTGATAGTGTATCGTATATAAAATAGACAATCGCGACCCCTCACTTAAGTATTTGATTATTCCCATAGTCAAGTTTCGGTTGGGGCATAACTTTATTAGCCTAGTGTGATGCCGTGCACTGGTATGCCGCAGTACGAGAGGGAGGGGGGGGGGGGCAGGGGTGTTGTACTGAGTTTCCATCTGACAGATTTCATTCCAATTGTCTAACAGAGTATAAGGGTAGTCGTGGAAATGAAAACTTTTTTAAAAATGAGCCGAACGGTGTGAAATAATAATCATGAATGAGTGTGCATTTACATGCATATAATTTTGAACAAAATACTTTACAGAGCAATTCAATATATAGGTATAAGCGATATTTAGCGTAATAATGTAATCTTCGTATACTTCTTTTTATTTCTTTTAAGGTATATAGAAATGTTAGATGATTTAATTACCATTGAAAATGCTACGTATAATTGTCCATGGGTGAAGATGATATTTGGTAAGTACAGTACTGCTCTTTGAAACATTTATTCCTACGACTCGTTCATGTTGATAGCAAATCCAGTTTCAATTTGTGGCTGTCCTCTTGTAAACTGAAAAGGCATGTTTGGATCAGATGGTGTTAAGTTTATCCGTAGTATTACAACTGTTTTCCCGGTGTCAATCAACTAAGCATTAACTGTAAAATTATTGACTTTTTTTTTTTAGCCATGCGTGCTTCATTGACCTAGCCCTACTTAGCGTTAAAGTTTCCTATCAACATGACAATACCGGTTACAACAGTTTTCCCGGTGTCAATGAAAATTGACTTTTTTTTACAGCCATGCGTGCTTCATTGACCTAGCCCTACTTAACGTTAAAGTTTCCTATCAGCATGACAATACCGGTTTTCTTTAGTATCAGTGGTCACGGTTATTTTTTATGACAATGTTGTATGCAAATTAAAATCTTCCACAAATAGTACGTTTTACCGCAAGATAAGTATGCAATATCAGAATCCAGTTAAAAACCTTTCTAACGGTATCTCATTCATCCCTGTACGATTAATATGTTTAACTAAAAGGGATTTTGACTTAGAGAAATAATATATATGATTGAGCACAGATCAATCACTTTTACTGCGAATATAGAAATCATCGTCGTAAATCAACCAGCAGCCAGCAAGTGCTGTACGACTGACGTATCGACATCCAAAAAGTCCAACAATTAACTGATGACTTTTGACTCTACACCGACATAGGTGTTTGGTTCACGAGAACAAGGGAAGGGCTTATTTCAATACTGTTACAAGTCCATTATTGTTGATATTGAGACACAGAGTCATAAAGTTTAATGAGCGCTGTAAAACTATGCAGTTGAGATGCCAGAAATATTCAAGCATATGGCTTCTTGCTAGAGATGAACCTTTATTTCTGTTTGTTTGGTTCATTAATTTCAGAAGCATTATAGACAGAAAAGTGCAGGTAATGGACTTGTACCACTATTGAAATACGCCCTTCAAGTAATGACGGACCACGTTCGACCAGCAAGAAGTCTTCTTGATCATCTTGTGCTTCTCAGATTATTCATATTAATGTCAAAAACAATCACCACAGCTCTATAATGTACGTTTACTATACCACGACCGGTGTCGTTCAATGAACATCGTCATATGACACTGGCAAAAGTCTTGGAAAAACTCTCAGAGAAAATTGCCGATATCATAATTAGAAGATTCGCTGTTGTAGTCACTCGAGAGACTATTCTGATACAGCTCTTCGCTCTACGCACAAGTCTGTCCTGTACAAGCGCCTTCATATTAGAGTAACCGCTACACTTCAAACCTCGATCTGCGTCTAGAATATTTTAGCCCTCCCCCCTTCCCATCTTAAGTTCTTAACAAAATTATGATTCCTCAATGTTTTAATATGTATCTTATCGACTGATCCCGTTTTTCAGCTAACATTATCCTTAATTTCCCTTTTTCCCCAGTTCGATTCAGTATTTCATTATGTACTCGATGTAATCTTCAGCATTAATCTACAGATATTTCAAAGCTTGTCATCTTGATTGAACAGTTTAAAGGATACGTTGAAATTCTGTACAAGGCTACATTCCAGATAAATACCTTCATAAAACTTCACAACGTGTGAATCCATATTCAGAACTAAAATTACTTATTGTCAATGTGTATTTTATGTTTACTCTGTTTGGGTCAACGCTAGCTATTTTGATGCTAAAATGACATAAACGTCTATTACTTTTAATGACTGATTTCCAAATATGATCGTCTCAGCTTCGCTTCA
This sequence comes from Schistocerca nitens, assembly GCF_023898315.1. Taxonomy (NCBI): domain Eukaryota; kingdom Metazoa; phylum Arthropoda; class Insecta; order Orthoptera; family Acrididae; genus Schistocerca; species Schistocerca nitens. Next base: position 419,071,657 of record NC_064619.1, on the reverse strand, counting down.
TTCAGTTCGAGTACATTCTACTTTTTACTTTCATTGATATTCAAGACACTACCCATTCTGCTCAATTGCTCTTCCATCTCCTCAACTGACTGTGACAGAACTACAAATCTCAAAGATTTTTTAACTTTAATTCTCCCTCCTAATTCCTCCTTTGTTTCCCTCATAGCTTGCCCAACGCACAGATCGAATGACGTCGCGGATATGTTACAACCGTGTCTTACTAAATTCTCCACTATCGTTTTTTTTTCATTTCCTTTTGGTTTCTAGCATTTTATCGCTGCTACCTTCAGATAAAATTTTCAAAGACTTTCTGCAAACCTACAAACGCTATAAACGTAGTTTTTTGTCTTTCTTCATCCTACAGATTCTGTTCCATAGTTTCAAAATATTTTTAAAGGGATATATTGGTTTATAAGATGCAAAGCCCTCAAAATCTTCAAACTACATTCTTTCACATCTCGGCATCGCTACAGCCGCTTCGCCCAGTCCACATAGGCTTCCTGGAAAGCGTCATCTCTTTAATGCAGAGCTTAGAAGCCTTTTACCCCCTCAAACAACCCGTAATTCAGCATCACACTCGAAAATCCGTCTCTCGTCGCCTGTCACTACTCTGTCCGAAAGCTAAAAGTCCCTTCCGTGGCATTCAGACAACTCTCCATAAGACACAGATTTCCTTTTTTCACGATTTTTGGAACCATCCTTACGCACACTTTTCTCATTCCTAATTCTTCTCTCAACATGCGATAAAAATTCGATTTTGAGATATTTTAATCTTATGCTGTCATTCTTACATTCAGCTGTCGATCCCTGATGAAAACTTTCTGCACTTTCTCCCCGCTTCAGTGCGTTTCGTACGTTGACCAACGCCCGAAGCATTTGTTATAGTCGAAATTTTCTCAGCCCTCCCTCAACATCTTGAACCACTCGTAAATTCTTAGCTGTGATACAGATTCCTCCCTGAAGGCTTCCTGACGAAGTCCTCCGTCTCAGAGAGCAAATATTTAGTTTAACCAAAATGTGACATCGTATTTCTGCTCTGTTAACCGCTACATCTTGAATCTCAGCGCGTCACCAAAAACACTAGGCGCGCAATGCTCACTCTGTCACCGCCGGCCGCGGTGGTCTAGCTGTTCTAGGCGCTCAGTCAGGAACCGCGCGACTGCTACGGTAGCAGGTTCGAATCCTGCCTCGGGCATGGATGTGTGTGATGTCCTTAGGTTAGTTAGGATTAAGTAGTTCTAAGTTCTAGGGGACTTATGACCACAGATGTTGAGTCCCATAGTGCTCAGAGCCGTTCACTCTGTCACTGACCAGAGGAGACGTGGGCTAGTCGCATTTTTTAGTCAAGACGCCTTATCACCATACCCACATAAAACCGGATCGCTCTGCCCCTTTCCGTACTTTGGAGTTCTTTACTCTTGAGACCTTTAGGACATTCCCTACGTTTTCTAAAGCAAGTGGTAGAGTCAGTATCGCCTCGCGTGTTCCTGTATTTCTCTGGAATTCAAAATGATCTTCTCCGTGGTTGTATCATTTTCTGCAATATTACTTAAACAATCTGTGTCAGTTTTCTGGAACTGTAACTCACTCAGCCGACGGTCGGTAATATTCACATCTGTAAGCACCTGCCTTCTTTGGAATTCGAAATATTACGTTCTTTTTGCAGTCTGAGGTACTAGTACCTGTCTCATTTGTCTTACGTTCTCCGAGGATCTCTTTGTCTCGGAAGACTAAACCTAAGTAAATGCTTAATGGGATGAGAGGCTGCATGTCGTAGTGTTAATATGGTTCAAATGGCTCTGAGCACTATGGGACTCAACATCTGAGGTCATCAGTCCCCTAGAACTTAGAACTACTTAAACCTAACTAACCTAAGGACATCACACACATCCATGCCCGAGGCAGGATTCGAACCTGCGACCGTAGCAGTCACGCGGTTCCGGATAGTGTTAATAATAGTATCGTAAACAGCCACACAGTGAAAGGATTATCATAGGTAAATCACTAGATAACAGGAAGGAAAGGATTTACTTCAGCATGTGAAAGGAGAGGAGGATAGAAAAAGATTTAAAAGGCACGAAAAATAGGCTCTCATAGAAAGCCGATAACACAGAATAGACGATAGTAAACGAATACGCTAGAGACGATAAGGAGGAGGAAAACAGTGTAGACAGGAGACGGGTATTACGTAGCGGATTGCAGATGTCGGCCTCTCCAGGGATTTGCCTGCTGGAGGCCGCCTACCGCAACCCCTGCCGCTGGAGCTACCAGCAGCAGCAGCGCCTCTCCGCCACTCGCCGCCCTCTTGACCCACATCTGCCCTTGATCCCCATCGACCCTTGGCTGCTCCGATGCTCGCTGCCTTATGATCGCACATTGCTTTCACACTGGCGAGAGTCCAATCTGAAGCCCCGCTACCAGCTCCTACCTCCAGGCCGGGCGGCCCATTAGTTGCAGTGCTGTCTTGTGATGGAAACTCATCCAGAACCATTGTTACGGCGTGGAAAGATTTTACGCATTTTGTCCACTGACCTGCAACACCTTTTAATATATTAGGGTATATGTAAAACATAACATCAGTTGAAGGTAAGGAACGTTTTAATTTCTACTACTGAGAACGTTAGTAGTTGAGAATTGAGAGACCTAGCGCATTTTTCATATAATGAAAAAATCACAATAAATCAAACATTTCTCGTAATTCACACACAAAAATCAGAAATAAATCGATTATTTTTATACTTTTAAAAAATCTCGATTTTTTGCGCCAGCCAAGCCTGAACGAAAAATCGCAAAATAAAAGAAAACAAGAAAATTAATTAAAAATAACATCAAAAACCTTAAAAAGTCATCCATTTAATCAAAATTTGAAAAATCACCCTGCACGAGCCTGCATCAGCCTGCACGAGCCTGCACAAGTAAATATATAAGTAAAAGAACATCATTGATTCATTCATTGGTTAAAAGTATTTCATGCATTGGTTTCCCAGTTTTCGTTTCTTTTAAACCTTTATATGTGAAGAAAATATTTTTTTCATCATTCACTGCTTTCAGAGTATGTTTGTCAAATATCTTAACATATCTGTCTGGTAATGTAATTTTAAATTGTCCATCTAGGATACACTTAACTTTCTTCAGACAAATATCAACCGATTTTAAAAATTCAAAGTGCTAACATAATCTACATTAAAAGAGCTATCTAATAAAATAAGAAAAAAATAAAAGAAACATTATCTTAAACTTGAGATTTCAAAATTTTTCATTTTTATCACACTTTTCTTTCTTAAAATATTTCACAATGAAATATAAACATGCTGTGAATACATCAACGACTTTCTCTAATTTTTTATTCATTTATTTAATTAAAAATTTTCGGTAAGAATTCTGTGTTGTGAGTCATATGTTAAATTTCTTTTCCCATACATAACTATATAAGCTAATGTTTTATCAGGTATGTTATCAATAAAGACAGCGCATAACTTCATTGTTGTTTTCTGAGTTGCTAATACATTCTTTCTACGGGTCATATTTATAACATAAATAGGACAGTTGGTAATAAAATTATATGGATTAACATCAATATCACCCTTCAACTGTGTAACACGTTTAAAATCTCTAAATGCATCATAAGCTTTCATAAAGTTATCCGGTGGATTCAAATTCCACATTTCCTGAGGAAAAACTTCATTTCTTCCATTCTTCAGATAAATGTTCTGCAGTTTAACATGATCAAACAGTGACGAATCTTTAAGCTGATTATTCTTTCTATCTGTTTGAAATACTACAAATATGAAGTAAGGCATATCAAATTCCATTGAATTATAATAATTTGTGATGTCTAATTCAAAATGTTTGCTACCACTTAATCCAGCAACCTCTTGAGTCTGTAAATCATAAAAAGATATTGGAATCTTAGGATTTTTAAGTCTTTCTTGTTCTAATTCAAGTTCATATTCAGGTTCATATTTTACGATTGGAACTCTAATTTCCATGCTGTTTATAACTATTTTACCTTCTTTTGGAAGTGTTCCAGCTACTTCACTTCCATCTACATTTGTACTAGACCATCTAAGAAGAGCATCAGTTACAGATGAACTCCATGTAAAAGATATGGTTAAATCACCTTCCCACATCATTTCCTTGTAATCCTTGAAGAATCCACCAAGCAGTTCTAATGGATATAGAACTTCATTCTTCTTCCTAATTATTTTCCCATTGTTCATTATAATACCTTCCAAAGATATTTTATCAGAAAGAGATGAAGTTAACTGAAGTAAAACTGTTGAGGAAATAAAAGGGTTCTCAATTCTAGAAAGGATATTATTCCCCTTCTTTATTGTTATCAAATCAAAAAGCTTTGTAACAAAATTGTCAATTAATTTTGCGTTTGTTTTACCCTCATATTCAGAAAAATCTGTTCCATCTTCATGAATAACATCAAAACTCATATACAGCTGAGCTCGATTAGGATGTAACCAACCATCACCGATATTGATATTAATCTCCACATCTTTGTTGGGAACATTCAGATTAAACTTACTCTTCTCGTTTACTGGAAACGACTGAAATTGATAGCTCTCGATTCTGTTCATTTATATAGGATTAAAAATACTCTTATTTCATTTCTAAAATAACTGTCACATCAGCTCCATTAAAATCGATTATTTCTTCATTCTCATCAGTTACAGTTATTACTATATCCTGAACTTTATCATGTATTGGTACAAATAATGGATGGCTCGGTTCATAAATAATGGGAGCACCAAATTCAACATTCGGCTTAAATGAAGCAATAATATTCGTTTCTCTGTGAAAATGATCACCATTTTTAACAAACATACCATCTGCTAAATTAAAGCTTACATTAATCAGTTCAAATGGAATAATTTTGGGAACATCAGTAGCAACAGTCTTTTCATTTGCATTAATAGTCTGATTACTAAAGCCTAACAGACTTCCAATACCATCCTTTACATCCATATATAATTTAACATCACTTTCAATAACAACTCTATTTAAAACTTCATCTGGTTTAATACTTATATTAGGTTTGTTCATGTGAAAAAATCTTTCCAAATTTTTCAAACTATACTGCCCTTCTGGAATAACAATAGTCTCTCCATCACAATACAGTTTATTATTTTTAGCTGTAACATTTGGTGTGAGAAATGTTGAATAAAAGCCAACTAATGCAACTTGTTTAAACTCATCTCTTAATGGAACATTTAATCGTTTTCTCAATACTGAGGTCTTACCATTAAATAGAAATAGTCTACTCATTTAAATGTGAAAAAATTCATCTAATTAAATGAATCATAGAGATACAACAGATTGGGATCCGAAAATACGCCTAAAAGAAAAGAAAACGAAAAATAAGCATGGGGAATTATTACCTAACTCAATAAGATGTGCAATTATTGGTCCAAGTGGATGTGGAAAAACAACTCTAATGATCGATAACTATATATTAGCTCCAGGGTGGTTAAATTGGGATAAAATAAATCATTTGTATGTTTATTCTAAAAGTTTGTATCAGCCAAAATACCAAGAGTTTATAAAAAAGTGTAATAAAATTGAAGAAAAAATTGATGACAAAATTGTTACTTTCATTGATAACAATGAAGATTCAATAAGTCTAGATGAATGTGAAGATAATTCAGTTGTTTTGTTTGACGATTTCATTCTTGAAAATCAGGACATTGTTAGAGAATACTTTACTAGAGGTAGACATAAAGGAATAGATTGTTTTTATTTAGCTCAGACATATTCCAAGATTCCAAAACAATTAGTGAGAGATAATCTCAACTTCTTGAATATATTTCGACAGGATGACACAAATTTGAATCACATTTATCACGAGTTTGTAGGTGGAGATCTGAAATTTGATGAGTTTAAAGAAATGTGTAGTAAATGTTGGAATGATGATTTTGGTTTTAGTACAATAGATTTAACAAGGAAAGCGAATGATGGAAAGTACAGAGATAGAATAAAAAATTTCTTGCTATGTAAACATAAACATTAAACATGAACATCAACATCGACGTGAATATTAAACACGTATGTTTAAGATGATTAATAAACATCAAACATGAACATCAACATCAACGTGAATATTAAACACGTATGTTTAAGATGATTAATAAACATCGACAGAAATGACAATATTTTCTCCTTAATAAATGTTCGCAAAATACGATCACTCTAAGGAGGTTAGTAAGCATAGTGGTTATGATCCTGAAATTGTTAAGAAAGCAAAGAGAAATAGAAAGAAAAAAGAAGAGTTGAAAGAAGCTTTTCGAACATGGAAGAAACAACCAAGAACAGAGTATGAGAAATATAAAAAAGAAGATCAGCCTGTTATTGATGCAATTCAACAAGTTAAGGAAGGAATTGAGGGCTTAGGTGATAATGTGTTGAAAGCAATTGAAGAAAACAGAGAAGTTGAAAAACAGATGGTTCCTTACCATCATCATCATCAAGAAAATTATGATGATATATTTCCGATTCCTTCAACACCAACTGAAACATCGTTTGAGAAAAGTTTATTCCCTAAAGATGATGATATTCCAAGTGTTTCTACTCCATCACCTCAAAAACAGAAACAACTTGAACAAATGCTGAAAAGTGTAGAACAAAAAGAAAAACAAAAGATGAGTAGAGAGAAATTATTGCCTCCAACTACCTATATTGGTCCAACAGTATCAAAATACCTTGGAGCTCTTAATGACAGAGTATTTGGGCTACGATTTGAAAATGGAAAACATTATATAGGCGATTCACAAGTTAAATTTAATAATGACACCATTTTAATCAAAGGAAAAGTTTACAAAGCAACAGATGATTTAATGAAACTCTTAACTCAAAATAGTGTTGATGGTGATGGATATTATGAAGAAGATTTAGGTACATATGAAGATATTTTACTATTAACTAATGCAATATTTCAAAACAATGATCCAGATTCCAAGAAACCCAAATCCAGTGTAAGTGATAAATATAATGAATTAATTAAACCAATATGGCAGAAACTGAGAAACAAATCAAGCCCAACAAGATCTGGTGAAGGATTGATAAAAAAGTATACAGAGAAACCTGTTGAATATGTTTGGATGAATGATGTGAGAGATTTAATCGATCGATTAACTGTTATTCATGGGGAAGAATTAGCTGGAAATAAAAACTTTCACAATGAAAAGGTGGCAATAACAAAAATGTTAACAAACAAATTTAATGATTTTATAATTAATAATCCTAAAGGTATTCCATATTTAATCAGATTTTTGAATAATTTACCACACACATTCTGGAAATCAGAGAAATATGGTAAAGGATTAGTCAACTGGGTTTTAAACAATGCACCATTTCCTGAGATGCATATTCCAGGATATTCATATTGTGGTCCCTTTACGAAGTTAGAAGAAAGATTGGCACGAGGGGATAAAGGAATCAACCCATTAGATGAGGCTTGTAAAGAACACGATATTGCATACAGAGATCATAAAGATTTAGAACATAGACATGAAGCGGATAAAATTTTACAACTTAAAGCAAAAGAGAGAATGCACAGTCCAGATGCTGATTTGAAAGAGAAAATAGCAGCAACTGCTGTAAGAGGAATAATGTATGGAAAAAGAAAATTAGGAATGGGTATTGAAATGGATGATAATGGCTGGGGACTATAACATAAATTTTTTTCCTATATAAATGAAAACATTTTCAATTGACTATAATATTACTCCAGGTGGTAAAACTAAACCAAAATCTGTAAAGATAAAATTATCCAGAGATGAATTAAATAAATATGATTTCCTTGATAATTATTTAACTGCTGTTCAGAAGAGACAAAAGTCTAATCAGATTAAAAAAGGTGGCTCTCTTATTCTGACATTAGGTATTCCAGTTATTAAAAAGATCTTTGAATACTTGAAACAAAAGAAAGAAGGTTCTGGTTTAAATGAACATGAAGGAGGTTTTCTCCCACTATTATTTGCGGCATTAGGTGCATTAGGATCATTAGCAGGAGGTGCTGCAGCAATTACAAGTGCAGTTCAGAAGAAAAAGAAAGAAGATGCTGAATTGGTAGAACAAAAGAGACATAACTTGGAGATGGAGAAGAAGAAAGGTACTGGGATTAAAAAAAAAATTTCAAAAAATAATTGAGAACTATAAACACGCTTTAAGTAATTTTGATATAGAAAAATTAGTAAAAGAACTGAAAATTAAGAACTTTAGAGGTGTTTTCATGATTGATGAACTTCCATTAAAGCCAAATAAAATTGAATGTGGTATCGTAAATTTAGATACATCAGATCATGTTGGCACACACTGGATTTGTTATTATAAAAGCAGTAACAAGAAGTATGTGTTTGATTCATTTGGAGGAAATATTCCAACGGAATTGGTTAAATATTTAGGATCAGATGAGTTGTATTATAATGTAGAAAGGATTCAAAAATTTGATGAATGTATCTGTGGACACTTATGTTTACTAGTTTTAATGCTCTTCTCTGATGGTTATAAGTTTGATGAAATTTTAAATATATTAAATGGACATTTTTGGAAATAAGATAGCTGAGACAAGTGATATAGTGTTACCCGATTTAGACAAGCTGAAAGATGTAGAAAAGAATTTTCTCAAGTTTCAAAAGTATTTTACAGATCTTCTTAAGAAATCAAAGAGTTATATCAATTTTCTGGGAAGAAGAATAGTTAATATAGCTGATCCAATAAGTGGATATGATGCAGTTACTAAACAGTATCTTGAAAACAAATTATTGGATGTTGTTAGTAAAGCTGAATATACAAGTCTTTTTACACAGTTTAGTAACTACTACAGTAAAAAAGAGATTGAGAAAGTTTTATTTGATTATGTCACAAAAACTGATTTAGCACCTTATATTGCACAAATAGACAATTTTCAGAACAGAGTGTATGATAAACAGATAATTGAATTCACTTTTCTTACTGGAGATGAAGAAAAGATGCATAGTTTTGAGTATAACTTCAAACTAAGAAGAATCATGGTACTTGGTAAAAATATAAATAGTGATCTATTTATTCAAGATTTTGATATTGCTATAAGTATATTTGACAAACTAAGCTTAATCAACTCGGAAAGTCAATCTCTAGTAATAAGTAAAGGAAATTTTCTAACTGTAAGGCTTAAAGAATCAGTTAAAACAGTCCCTGTAGATGTTGTAATTTATGTATTTGGTGAATTATTATCTGAAGGAGAATCATCTTAAATTATTTTATCTTTTTTATCACTTATAAATGAATGATCACATTTGGTGTTTAAAGTGTAAGAAGTATACAGAGACACATCATCCTCAAAGAGTGACAACTAAAAATGGTAGACAGAGAATTGAAGGTATTTGCACAGTATGTCAAAGCAAAAAGAGTAAATTCATTAAAAAAAATTTTGTCTAGATCAAAGTAAAGTTGGTTCTGGAAGTGTGAATATTCGTGAAGAAATTATAAATGAATTGCATAAACCAATGCGGAAAAATTTTCCCAGAAGAGAGGTTATTTCACTCGGTATTGATGATTTATGGCAAGCAGATTTAGTAGAAATGGATTCTGGAAAACTGAAAGGAATTTCAAAAATAAATAGAGGCTATAAATATTTATTAACAGTAATTGATGTTTTCTCAAAGTATGCATGGGCTATTCCAGTTACAGATAAGAGAGGTAAAAATGTAGCTGATGCTTTTCAAAGAATATTCAATGAAAGGTATCCTAAACATCTACAAACAGATAATGGTAAAGAATTCTATAATAAAGATGTTGAAAAACTCATGAAGCAGTATGATATCAATCATTATTCTACTTTTACAGAGATGAAAGCATCTGTTGTAGAACGATTTAACAGAACACTTAAAGAGAAAATGTGGAAGAGATTCGCTCTTCAAGGTAATTATAAGTGGATTGATTTAGTCTCCAAATTGGTCAATGATTACAACAATACAAAGCATAGAACAACAAAAATGAAACCAAAAGAAGTTGATAAGAATTACAAACCACAGAGTGTTGTTACAGTCACTGAGAAAAATAAGTATAATGTTGGAGATAAAGTGAGAATTAGTAAACTGAAAGGAATATTTGAAAAGGGATATACTGCTAACTGGTCAACAGAGATATTTGAAATAACAGATGTTGTGTTATCCAATCCAGTTACATATAAATTAAAAGACAGTAGTGGTGAGGAGATAAAAGGTTCTTTCTATGAATATGAATTACAGAAGACAAATTACCCAGATGTATATCTTGTTGAAAAAATATTGAAGAAGAAAGGTGATAAGGTATATGTTAAGTGGTTAGGCTTCGATAATTCTCACAATAGTTGGGTTAATAAGAGTAATGTTATCCTGTAATTCTTTTATCTTGTCTATTTTATTTTTCTCTATTTCATTGTTGTAAAGAACTTTTTGAGTATTGAATAATTTTATTTAAATATAAATCAAGATGTCTTCACTTAGAGATCTTTGTTATGAACAGATTAAAGATAATTATTATTATGGTTTGTTTGGTGATTTTAAATTGATTATAGATAAAAACACTGGATACTTTAATGGTTCTAAATTGTGTCAACAGGCTGGAAAAAGGTTTAGAAATTGGTAGCGATTAGATTCTGCTAAGCAATTAGTCGAATATTATGAAAATAAAAGCCGCCGCTCAGATGTGAACACCGGCTTTATGTATGAAGTTTCTGGAGATAATAAGGATGAAATAAGAAAAATCATTACTGGTCAATATGTTTCTAAACAATTAATATTGGCAATTGCTAGTTGGATATCAGTTGATTTTTATGATAAATGTAATGATATAATTCTTGATTATTTTGCAAATGAATATAGAACTATATATGAGAGCAATATACATAACTTAAATGGAAAGATTTTAGAGGTAACTAAAAATATGGATCAATTAAGGATAAAAAATGAAGAACTAGAATCAACAATCAATAGAGTTAAGGAAGATGTAGCACCAAAAACAAGAAAATCTGCTAAACATCACACTTATACAATAATCAGAAAGAACAGTATAAACCCTGTGAGAGAATATTATTTCATAAGAACTATAAGAAGTAATTACAAGAAAACTATTGATCGTCTCAAAGCAAAATACCCTCATATGGAAATTATTTTAGAGAAGAAATATGATCCAAATGCCTTTAATTTATTCGAGAGAATGAGAGAATCATTAGATTATATTGACTGTAAGTTCAACCACTTTCAGATTAAAAAAGATAAAACATTACAAGATTTACTCAGAGATATAGAGATACTAACTTCAGATAAAGTATAAGCCATTTACCTCTATTCTTTCTAATATTTGGAGAAGTGGAGTTTTTTATTTTATTTTTTATTCAATATGCATGTTGTTGAATTTCTGTAATGGCCATATGGTAATGTATCTATTTTATTTTCTAAAACAATTCTTTTATTATCATGTGGACTTAGAGCTTTTTTATTTACTTCTACAGTATATATCTCATGTTTCTCACTTCTAATGAGATTCATTGCTCTGTATTGTTCCCTATTATTAAAGAAGCAATCTTTATAATCTTCTAACGATATTTTATTTTTCACCACACATTTCTTCACACCTTTAGATTTTTTGTTCTCTTTTTCGTCTACTTTATAGGCATACATTTTAGCTCTTAACCCTACAAATTCTGTCATAATTTTTCCACTACATTCATCTTTCATCTTACCCAAAACTTTCTTATTCACTTGTGGTATGCTATATTGGTTATCTTTTGGATAGTCACTTGTATCAAATAGTTCAACCATATCTTTCATATCTTTGTAGAAATCTTCAGTTTTTATGTTATATATGAATGAGTCAGTGTCTTGATAACACAGTTCAATATTATCCCCATACTTCGGTTTCATAATATTGTAATGGAAATCATACATCAATTCTTTTGATAAATCTAAGATACTCATACCCACATATATTGGCTTATTGAACTGTATTTTTATCTTCTGCATGTGTATTGCAACCAATTTTTCATTGAATATTGTTCTAGACTTGAAATTCGGTTTAGCTATTAATATATCACATACTTCAGCATCAGATACTAACTTTATATCCACTCTGTTCCTTATATTCTCCATCGTTTTCCCAAACACTGAGTTATTCATCAGTTTATAGAAATCTTTTTCAAAATCATTTGTTGCCTTAGTTCTCATTTGAGTATTCAAATCTATGTATTTCTTTAACCAATCTGACTGTTTAAATTTGAGAATTCTATGAATCTTTGTCATCTTTATCCCCAGTTTTAAATACTGTTTTAAATTTCTGTAATGTATCACATATTTCATTTTGTTTTGTAATGTTGTTATTAGTTTTGACTCTTTTGTTCCTGGAATAATTTTATTTTCTGGAGCAAGTGGAAGATCTTTATGTTCATCATGTAATTCTTCTGGATATTCTAAATCCACTTCAAGAATGTACCCATATTCAGAATTATCTTCCATTTTCATAATGTTTTTTCTCCAATGGTTTACATAAAATTGAGGATAATTCAACCATTCAAATTCACCATAAGGTAAATATTGTGACATTGCCCATCCATATAGATTATTAGCATCAAGATACATTAAATAATTTGAGTCCTTTTCTTTATCAAAATCTTTTATATATTTGTTATTTGCTTTTACATATCTCTTACAGCATTGTGATATTCCACCTCTAATTCCTTTCTCAATCATCAATATCATATCATAATCATGTAATAAATCAAGTGGTTGTTTAGTCATTTTCAGCATTGCATCCCAACTTAATCCTGGTGCTGTGTAGTACCATGCTGGATCCAAACTATATGCTTTCATGCATGTTTCTCTAAAGTTTTCAAATACATCAGCTAGTAATAGAACATCAGTTTTTAAATACAAGTCGTGATATTCTCCAAGATTTTTTATATTAAACTTTTCCCAAACTAATTTCGCATGTTCATAATCTTCATCACTTATGTCACAATCACACAGTTTACTATAGAATTCAGTTTTTGATGGTAGTTGTGTTTCTTCAAATCTTTTCCAGCTGTCCATGTAATCGTATGGATAAACACCTTTTCTGATAACCAGATCCACTTTACCTTCTGGAAAGAACTTTTTGGTATTTTCCATTTGATCTTTCTTCAAATTAGATGAGAGTTTATCTAAAGAAGAAGCCATGAATCTGAATGAATCTAAGAACTTCATCTTTATATTTTCAGTACATTTTCCAAAGCTTATGTATTTTTCTTCATTGTTTGGAATCAGATCTATAGGTTTCTCATCATATCCAAGTTCTTTTACAAATAAATGTGAATCATATCCTGAGAGATTGTGGAGATAAATGGGGACAAATCTTGGTAACTGATATCGTAGGTTACAGTAACTATGCGCAGCACCTCTGAATAAACCAGTTAAATGATCATGATCATGAACTTTTTTAATATTACCTTCTGCATTATCATTGAAAGTTTCTAATTGCTTATTATTATATTCTAATGAGTTTTTATATCTTTGTACCTTCTCATTACTTTCATCTATATTTCTTTTCCTTAATGACTCCAATTGACCATTAATGTGTTTTATTTTATTTTCTATAGAATGTTTTAATCTCATCAATAAAGGAGGTAATTCACTTAATTTACCTTCACAGATATGACATATCTTTGCTTTAGAATATGCTTTTCTTTCATCTGTTGTTAGTGGTTTCATTGGTTCTTTTTCAGAATAAATATCACCTATCACCTCCACTTCTTTCTTAATCATCTCAATGAATTTGCTTTTTGCATCTGGCCCTCTATATACAACCGGATCTTTATAATGTCCATTAGCATACTTTATATAATAGCAGAATCCACACGGTTCATGTTTCTGATACTTCATCGTATATGATTCATCTGGATTTGGTTGACATGTGTCAATTTTATTTAACAAGCTCTCAAAGTCTGCATATATGACAAAAGGAACTTTCATTTTATTCTGGTAATTTTCAAATGTGATTGTGTCTCCTTTAGATGGTAGTTCTACTTTAACCGGTTTATTTACTAAGCAATCTGGAACATGTTTTTTCAATTTTTCTTCAGAATTGAAGTGGAGTAAACACATATCACAAATAAATTTACGACCATTGTGTTTTGTAATCTGCATTGATGCTAATTTTGATAAGTCTTTAATCCAACAATAATGTCCATTGTCTTTTTCTTTAAAATATAGTAAGTTAATATGTTTATCTCTTTTATTTCCTGTCACTTTTAGTGGGTAGACAGAATAGAAATCATTATAAGAATATACATTAAATGAGATATTCAGAACATTTTCTATCTTTTTAATGTCTTCTATTTTAATTGGATACTGGAATTTATTTAGTTTTTCATCAATTTCAAGTCCAACTTTTTTATATTTGGTCACTCTTTGTGGATCCTTTTGTACTGGATAGAGTGCTGATTTAATAGCCCAAAGAAAACATTTTTGGTCATTATTTTTCACATTAATACATGCTTTTTTATTTTTTATTTCCTCTGGCAATTCAATATAAGATGATCCTCTTAGAGGATTATATCTGTTAATTGCTATTTGTAATCCAATAACTCTTTCTAAGGTCCATCCTGATCCTCTTGCTTGAAACTCTGTTAGCTTTGGTAACAGTTCTCTTTTTGAATTCTTTAAAAATTTGTTAATATCTTTCTCATGAGTAATTGTATGATTGTATGACTGAAATTTAAATGTTTGAGTTTTATTGTTATTGGGTAGTTTAAATTCACAGAATAATTGCATATTCACTTTTAAGCCATTGTGGATCTTTAAATTATCTTTTATTAATTGAAACACATCCTTTTCAACAGAAGTAAGGAAATACCTTGGATCTATCAACTTGTTAGTATTTTCAATATTGATGGTTTGCAATCTGTTTGAAAAAGCTTTCTCAACAGAATAACTCCTGTTGGTATTTCTTGTTCTAGGCTTTTCAAATACATTTGTTGAGAAGGGGAATATTTCCTTCAACTCCTTCTTTGCTGTTGTTTGAAATATATCTGTAGAGAATGGAAATATATTCTTCAGATCTTTCTTTGATGGCTCTTGAAATACATCTGTAGAGAATGGAAATATATTCTTCAGATCTTTCGATTCTGCTTTATATTCTTCTTTTATATCTGCATCAAGAAATGGTAGAGTATCAAAATTTACTTTCTTAACTTGGTGAACATTATAATAATGTCTAGCAATAGTTCTGATTAATTCATCTTTTGTCATTTTATAATATCCTCTTATACCAAGAGACCTAGCTAGAGGTCTAAGATCAACAACTCTCATAGTGTTGAGATTCTGAGCTCTCAGATTTCTCTCCATTTATTAGGGGAAAATTTATTCAATAATTATTCAATAACTTTAGTGTTCTCCATTTTCTTGATTTTCTCCATATTCTTGAGCCTCTCCATATGGACACCTGTTTGTTGATGTTTTTTGAGATACGTTTTACATACATATTTACCACACTCACAAGGAACTTTCTCAAGCAATTTTTCCTTATTTTCATGGTATTTTTTTAGCTTTTCATTATTTGTGATTGCATACCTTTCTGGATGTCTGTCTACATAGTTATGAAAATATGCTCGAATTTTTTCTCTATTATTTCTGCAGTATTCTTTATGTATCTCATCTGAACAAGTTTTACATGCAGTGGAACGTTTATCTTTTGTATTCTTATTTCTATAGAAATAGTCCAAGCTCTTGGTCTCACCACATTTATTACACACTTTCACTGACAGTGGACTTTTTTCCTCCATTTATTAAGAAAGAAATTTTTTAATAAATATTTAGTAAATTTATTCCTATATAAATACAAACGAAAATGAATAATCAATTGTTCACTAAGTTAAACAACTCATATGAGTTTATAAAGCTGAATGAACTTGAGATTAATAGAAAGTATAAAGCATCTAACTTTGAAATTGCTGATACTAACTTCGGTAAGAAAGTTAAGTGTATCCTAGATGGACAATTTAAAATTACATTACCAGACAGATATGTTAAGATATTTGACAAACATACTCTGAAAGCAGTGAATGATGAAAAAAATATTTTCTTCACATATAAAGGTTTAAAAGAAACGAAAACTGGGAAACCAATGCATGAAATACTTTTAACCAATGAATGAATCAATGATGTTCTTTTACTTATATATTTACTTGTGCAGGCTCGTGCAGGCTGATGCAGGCTCGTGCAGGGTGATTTTTCAAATTTTGATTAAATGGATGACTTTTTAAGGTTTTTGATGTTATTTTTAATTAATTTTCTTGTTTTCTTTTATTTTGCGATTTTTCGTTCAGGCTTGGCTGGCGCAAAAAATCGAGATTTTTTAAAAGTATAAAAATAATCGATTTATTTCTGATTTTTGTGTGTGAATTACGAGAAATGTTTGATTTATTGTGATTTTTTCATTATATGAAAAATGCGCTAGGTCTCTCAATTCTCAACTACTAACGTTCAATGGTGATACTAAGGTGACTTGTCTAGTATCTTCCTGAGTGTTTTGGTACACACGGAAACAGTTTCAGCAGAATGAGTTACTATGACAGTCCTCATGAAATAATTTTTTTGGCATTAATAATATTGTAGCTGGTTCGATGCTCCAGGCCACCCATTGTTTACCTCTTGTTTACCTCTTCATCTCAGGATGGCACTTGCATCCAACGATAATTATTTTCTGGATGTATGTCAATCACTGTCTTCCATTACATGTTTTACCCTCTTACGGTTCCCTCAAGTACCATGAAAGTTATTGGTTCAAATGGCTCTGAGCACTATGGGACTCAACTGCTGAGGTCATTAGTCCCCTAGAACTTAGAACTAGTTAACCCTAACTAACCTAAGGACATCACAAACACCCATGCCCGAGGCAGGATTCGAACCTGCGACCGTAGCGGTCTTGCGGTTCCAGACTGTAGCGCCTTTAACCGCACGGCCACTTCGGCCGGCTGAAAGTTATTGCTTGGTGTCTTAACACACATCCTTTCCCTATTTGTTGTTAATGTTTTCCACATGTTCCATTTTTTGCCTATTAACCAGAGAAATTCCTCATTTCTAATCTTACCGGTCCACTTAATTTTCAACATCTTTACGTAGCATCACATCTCAAGCTCATCAATTCTATTCTTTTATAATTTTCTCACAGCCCACAGTTAACTTATATGTAGGACAATGCTGATTTCACAACATACATTTTCAGGAATTTCTTCCTTAAATTAAAGACAATGTTACAAGGAGACTTCTTTACCTAGAAATTGATATTCGTATGTGCTAATCTGCTTTATATTTCCCCTTTGCTCCCTTCGTCATATCGTGGTCCTGTTCAGATTATCCTGAGTCTCATTCCTTAAAATCATAATTACTTTCGTCTTTCCTCGATTTAATCTCAGTTCATACAGTGTGAACATTACGATGTTGATCCCATTCAACAGTTTATGCAATTCTTCTTTACTTTCACTGAAGATAATAATGGCATCAGCGTATCTTCTCATTGTTATACAATCAAGCTGCGCTTTAAATCTAATCTTGAAAGTTTCTTTTTCTCTGTGTAGACTGAATAATGTAGGACGAAAGACTACGGCCCAGCCTAACTGGAACGCTTCGTTCTTGTTTTGCCTCCTAGGTTCGTGTACATATTGCGTATTATCCGTTCCCTATAGCTTACACGTGTTGTACTCAGAATTTCGAACGTATTGGTGCTGTCAAATTCTTTTTTGTAGGTCAACAAATTCAAGGAATTTCTCTAGATTTTTTATCCAGTTTTGCTTCCATTACCAGCGTAACCACAGAATTGCGTCTCTGAGGCATTTATCCTTTTCTGAAGCCAAATTGATAATCTGACAGTTCCTGACTTTTCTTTTCCATTCTTGTCAGCAACTTGGATACATGAGCTTGTAACGTAGCAAATTATTACATGTGGTAACCTTGCATTCAAAACGTAACTTGCCGTGGAGTCGAGCGGAGAGGCGATGTTGATTCTCACGCAGGCACAGCTGAATCTAGCTGCTGGTCCGGGCGAGCCGTATACCCGCCTAGCGCAGCGTGCAATACTTTACACACGCTCTCCATTAGTCTGAAGAAGTAGTATTAAATATTAACCAATCCGTTTTCATACTCAGTGCACCAAATTCTATGAATGATAGAACCATACTGCAAAATTTTCATATTAATAGCTTCAGTATTTTCGGAGGTATAAATTTTTACTTAAAACGCATAATAACCTTGCTGGCCTTGTGAAACTGAGTAGGAACTAGAATGTATTCATCTCTAGTATCATTTGATACTAGAACCACGAAGATGGATTCATATAAGCTAATTTTCTGGTATTTTCTTTCGTTTCCACAGAGTCCTGACGTAATTAACAGTACATTGGAAAATTATTATTTAATTGTGCTTCGCTTGTGTGAGTGTTCTGGAGGGACTGTGAGAGCGAATGCAGGACATACATAGAGTGAGAATGTGATATTTTATCAAAACTATGTAACTGTGGGTGTGAGAAAGTTGTTGTGTAATACGGAAATTTGTGACGTATGTCCGAGTGAGCATGATTTTGAAAAGGGCAGCCAGAAGCCGGGGGGGGGGGGGGATTTAGAGTATTAAATTTAATAGTAATTTATTTTGTGGAAAGGATTCCCAATTTGGTTTCATTAAATTTTATTTAGTTTCTGAATTACGAAATTTGTAGAAGAGCTCGAGATGATCTGATTATCTGCTTAATATACTAGCCAATAGGAAATCAGCAGTTCTCACGCGTTTGAGTAAGGTTTTGTACCTCACACCTGTGAGTACAGAAAGTCGCTCGGGAGTCGTCTTCTGGAAAACATATATGTTAAGTCACGCTCATCAAATTTGTACCAAAATGAAGAAATATGCGCGTTTGACCGGTTCTCGCGTAGTTGATAAAAAGCGACTACAGTGTTTCTCAAAGAAAGTTTGAGCTTTGTGAGTGATTTAATTTTGGAGATTTCGCGTGTGAACATTTCAAATCGTACATAAACTCCGCGTGGCGTGTTTCGTGCAAATTACGAGGTATTATGGTGAGTATTTCTGTACAAGAAGACTACTGAACGACTGTGTTCTCTGTCAAACAGTGTTGGGTCAGTGATTACTTAGGACGTTTAAAATATCGGGTCGGATTAAATATCTTGAGTCTACGTTTGGTTGTGAGCTCGTTACAGAGAGAGCCAGTAACACTGCATACTTAGTGTCGGGATTTTAAATAAGGACATGATAGCCATTTTCTGTGTTTTTGAGACAATAAACCAACTTACCGGAAATTTTAGACATTTTTGAAACGAGTCGTGCAAAAATCCAGGTCGCCCGATAGTTTAACTAATTTTCAGATGCTGCTCATAGACTGGAGCTATGTAGCCTTTGAGTGGTAGGTATTTACCTGATTTTTCGTCAAAGCTGCTTTTATCGGCTAAACCAGAATCTACCATCGCTATCCATGTCGACTGATTTTTAAAGGGTAGTGGGAGAGTGAGCCGCCCCGCCCCAAGCTGTTAAGCTGATTTGCAATAGTTGTCGAGCTTTCTGTCATTTCTAGAATACTAACGATTTATATGTGTGAGCGCGGACTTCAATTTGACACTAGCTTGTGGCCAGATTCGATGTGTAACTGGCTCACTTCGGCTTGGGTCTCCATCATTATGCTCCAGTGGGATTCGCAGTCGACCTTATTCTATCACGAGACACAAAATCTCATGTTACTGAAACTAATTTCATGTGCCCCAGACTGTAGGAAAAGTGCTAACGACCTATCATCTGAGTACTTTTACAGATCGTAGCCCGTAGGGCATATTATAGCATTTTTTACCAACAGTCGAGGTTTTCCAGATACTTTGTTGTTCTCGTGAAGAAGTAGATTACTCCAAAAATGTTTCTCAGACACTTGAGAAGTATCTTACAGATATTTCGGTAGAACTATTAGATTTTGTGTAATTACTGAAATGCCAGTATACAATGGCACTAACTACATTCGTGACTTTTGACGAAGGCATCGAGCCACGGATTCTGAAAGCGTCTTGCCATGCTTTTATTCTTTAGGAAAGTGACAAACTGCCTATTGGCTTCTGTCTCGGGTTCTTCGGCCGACGTTCATCTAATGATTTTTCTGACGTTTCGCCAGCACGAGTGGCTGGCATTGTCAAAGCTTCACCCTCCATTGCTGGTGGTGAACTGGAGCCGAGCTCGCGGGCGCAGGCTGTATGTACCTGGCGCGCCAACGTCCGAGGGCTTCTCCGCGGTCATTTCCGGTGCGGTTCTCCTCTTGCTACCTGCGACGGTCGTTCGCTGCAGTACGGGAAGCCAGGATCCGTTGACCTTAAGGCTTTCCTCTTTCTTGTTCAAACTGTTCGCGTGTTTTTGTATTTCTACAGCTTCTCTGAACAAGCGCGTGTGATAGTGCTTCTCTACAGCCAGAACTTCCGTGTCGGCGAATTTTGTTACATGGTCGGTCTCATTCAGTGCGTGCTCTGCCACGGCCGATTTCTCCACCTGCCCCAACCTGCAATGTCGCTTATGCTCTTTGATCCTGGTGTTAATGGATCGTCCAGTCATTCCGACATAAACTTTTCCGCATGAGCATGGTATGCGGTATATTCCCGACATTGCAAGTGGGTCTCTTTTCTCCTTCGCCGATCTAAGACACTCTTTGATCTTCCTTGTCGGTTTGAAAATAGTCTTTACGCCATGTTTGCGCAATATACGGCCGATTCTGTCCGTCACTCTGGGAATGTATGGCAGAAAGGCCGTACCCGACAATTCTTTTTCCGGTTCCTTACTTCGCCGAGGATTGGGCTCTGTTACACTTCTAATATAATTTGTGGAGTAACCATTGCTCCTCAGGACAGTTTCCAGGTGTTGCATTTCTCGTTTGAGGTGTTGCGGCTCACATATTCGTCCTGCTCTCGTTACGAGCGTACTAATCATGCCTCTTTTCTGGCTCGGGTGGTGGTTTGACAGTTTGTGCAGGTATCGGTCCGTGTGAGTCGGTTTTCGATACACGCTGTGTCCCAGATCTTCGCCGTCCCTTGTGACCAGAACATCTAGAAATGGCAGTTTCTTGTCCTTTTCTACTTCCATGGTAAATGTTATGTTGGCATGGAGGCTGTTCAAGTGTCTTAGGAAGTCACTGAGCTGTTCTTCACCATGGCTCCACACCACTTTAGGAAAGTGCACGAGATAGTGTGAACTGTTGCGGCATCTTAGAGCAAGTGCTGGTCCAGGAAGTGTAGAAGATACGGAGAGGCACCAAAAAATTGGTCTTGCATTGCACAATTGACTGCTCGTTCATCAGAGATGGACGTATCGGCTTCGAATCACATTTCTACTTGTGCAAATAGAAAAAGCTCGTTTTTCTTCTGTTCATGCAAGGACCAGTGAAGAACTGTCAGGATCTTTCAAACGCTCATAATATTTCATAAAACGTTATAAAACATCTTTGTACATTGCTAGCTACCAAAACTGCAAGGCCACGAAAGAGAAAATCGCAAAGTTTTACATGTTGTGCATACGAAAAGTTGTAGGAAGAGCTGCCACCTCTGGCTGGGCATCCAGTCGAGTAGTCGAGCTGATCTTGGATGACAATAAGGGATACGTCATACCATAGTTCGTCAATGGCAGTGTCTGGTGAGTGATGGAATTTTGGTCTCTTGGTAACCCATTACCAGACGTTTTCAGTTAGTGGCAGATCTGGAGAACGTGCTGCCAGGACAACGGCCTAACATGTCCCTCTAGAAGTAAGTCAAGAAAGCGCTGACAACATGCGATCTTTTGTTATTTGATGAAAGATGACACTACGGTCTTCTGCTGTGTTGATATGTAACGGCTACTGTCCAAATTATTGGCTTTGTGAGGTTAAGGTGATCGCATTGTGCGCTCATTTGTGTGTGGACAATATCACACCAGGCGCTAGGCAGGTATAATGATGAATGCAGTCTGACGAAGCCCGTTCTCCTCGGTGCCTCCACATAATGGCTACATCAAACGTGATCCTGTGCGCAGAACCGACGAACAACTGAAAAAACCACATGGCTGTCCTCCTGTGCGCCGTGTTGTAGCTGAGCACACCAATTTGTGGTCACAGTCCATGTTGTGCCATGCGTCGGTGGTCTGTGAGCGTGGATTTTTGTCTTACTGCAAGTCTGCATCCTGACTTAAGATACATGGGTGTACGGCACAGCACAGCCAGGCGAACAATATACACTGAAGCGCCAAAGAAACTGGCATAGGTATGCTTATTCAAATACAGACGTGTGTAAACAGGCAAAAGACGGCGCTGCGGTCGGCAATGAAGACAACAAGTCTCTGATGAAGTTGTTAGATCGGTTACTGCTGCTACAATGGCAAGTTATCAAGATTTAAGTGAGTTTTAACGTGGCGCTCTAGTCGACGCACGACACTGAGACACAGCATCTCCGAGGTGGCGATGAAGTGGGGATTTTCCCGTACGACCATTTCAAGAGTGTGCTGTGAATATCAGGAATCCGATGAAGATCAAATCTGCGACATCGCTGCTGCCGGAAATAGATCCGGCAAGAATCGTTCAACGTGGCAGAAGTACAACCCTTCCGCAGACTGCTGCAGATTTCAATTCTAGGCCATCAACAACTATCAGCGTGCGAACCATTCAAAAAATCAATATCGATATGGGCTTTCGGAGCCGAAGACCCACTCGTGTGCCCTTGATGACTACACAACACAAAGCTTTACGCCTCGCCTGGGCCCGTCAACAACGACACTGGACTGTTGATGACTGTAAACGTGTTACATGATCAGACGAGTCTCGTTACAAAACGTATCGAGAGAATGGACGTGTGCGGTTATGGACACAACTTCGTGAATGCATGGATTCTGCATGTCAGCAACGAATTGTTCAAGTTGGTCGAGGTTCTGTAATGGTGTGATTCATGTGCAGTTGGAGTGATATGAGACCTCTGATATGTCTAATTACGACTCTGACAGGTGACACGTGCGTTAGCATCCTGTCTGATCATCTGCATCCATTCACGTCAATTGTGCATTCCGACGGACTTGGGCAATTCCAGCAGGACAATGCGACACTCCACACATATGGAATTACTACAGAGTGGCTCCAGGGTCGCTCTTGTGGGTTAAACACTTCCACTGGCCAGCAAACTCCCGAGATATGAACGTTAATGAGCACAACTGGGATGCCTTGCAACGTGCTGTTCCGAAGAGATCTTCAGGCCCTCTTAGTCTTGCGGATTTAGGACAACCCTGCAGGATTCATGGTGTCAATTCCCTCCAGGACTACTTCAGACATCAGTCGAATCCACGCCACGTCGAGTTGCGACACGTGTCCGTGCTCGCGTGGGCCCTGCCAGATAATAGCCCTGTGTACCAGTGCTAGGAAATGAGTGGAGGAGACAGTGTCGTTGGGAGAGGAATAAAGTAAAAAAGTAAATGTGAGAGCCAGTGATAAGATGGATCAAAGTGTATGACAATGACAACGAAGAAGAGAAGTAGTGACAGCGAGAAGAAGTAGCGGTAGTGGGAAGGAATGAATAACAGCAGTAAGACAGTGCAAGAGGGAGACAGTGACAGTAACAGGAGAGAACATTAGTAGGACAGAGCGAAGTATACTGTAGCTGTGAGTCGGGAAACAGTCACAGATAATGACAATAACTTGGACTGTATGGGCAAGTAAGACTGGATGGGCATTAGTGACGTACAGCGATGGACTAGTGAATGTGAGCTAGTTACAGCTATGGCAGCTTGTGGGAGTGAGAGAGATGAGTGGCATGTTGAAAAAAAAAGAAAAAAAAAAAAAAACGCGAATATGTTCAAATACCAAAAGTTTTGGCAAAATTTTTAGAGGTGCTGAGGACAGTAGAATGAGGCAGTTGGTAACCCCACTCTTCAATCACAGACCTTTTGAGAGGGCCATGTTCACCTTTTTTGTGTTCCGATAGGAGCATTTTTCCGTTTGTTTTTGTATGATTACATATCTGGTGTTGGGTCTCTGGAGACACTGACTACCGTAAAGGCAGGAGTATGAATCTAGCCCGATTTACATGGAACAACCACATAGGATGGAAAATAGCAGGGTGAAATTCATTGAATGAATATTAAAGAAACGGATTCGCCCTTGATAAAAGTACACAACAAAACTCACGTCCGCTCGATTCTCAGGAACTGCACATGTTCGACCCTATTCGTGGGTGACATAGTGGAGCTAGCTACGCTCCAAAGAAGAGCAGCGTGGTTGTTCAGATAGCTGTTTAGTAAGGACGAAAGCGTCACGGAAATGTTTATCCAGTCACAGTGCATAATGGAAGTTCTTTAAAATTCCTTGGGTGTACGTCAACCTCCTTATTGTCTTGCCCTGCATACCATCATATCTCGTAAAATGACCACAATGAATTCGAAGACATACATAAGTTTTCTTGCCATCATTTCTTCCCTCGGAGAATTCGTAAATGTAGCAAGAAACTGAAAAGTCGGGAGGAGGATGTAACCCAAGAAGAATACAGGTGAATGAGATACAAAGAAGTAATAGGGCCTACAAGTGACACAGCCATGGATACAAAGGAAATTAATTTAAATTTAAATCTATTAATTAGTTTCCAAATCACTTCTTACTAAAGTGTTCAGTAGATAAGAGCACTATTAGTGACTTAAATATATTTCGTCATTCCTAGCAGAACATTTTTATATTTACTAGGGACGACACTGATCATACAGAACACTCCTATACAAGAATTTATTTTCATGGCGCAAATGGATACGAACAACTGACACGGTGGGCACATTCCATTTACTCCAGGAATTGCTATCGGCAGCCCTTGTGTAGAAACTCTTTACTCTTTCTGCGCGAATACGTCTCTACCCATTCAAAATATTTTAATCATTTTTCCAGTTTCCTGCAAAGTGCAATAACGCAAATTACCGAGTGTGTACCAGAAGTTACTCTCGCAATATTTTAGTTGCGATGTACAAAGAGCGCTTTGATCGAAGAATGCTTTTGTTTCTGTCCGCACCGGTTCATCTCGCACGTAGGGACAGTAAGAAAGAACCAGACGAGCTACTCACAGTCTAAAAGCGAAATCCGTTTCTGTGAGCGTACTTTGCCTCTTTGTGTTCTTTTAAAATCACTTTTCGCTTAACGGTCATGTTTGTTTTCTTTTGTTGCGGAAACAGTAATAAGAAGGACGCTAAAATGTTAAACTGCTCTTATACTTCTTTACAACAGTTACTACAGACAAAGACAAAATTGTTGAGATGTATTCTATATCTACATATATATTCCCCAAGCAAATTAACGGTGCGTGGAGGGGTCAGCCTGTACCACTGTCGTTCGTTCCCTTACAAGTTCCACTAGCAAATGGAGCGAGGGAAAAACGTTTGTCTAAATGTTTACGTACCAGCGCTGATTTGTTGTGTTTCCGCGATCATTACGTGAGGTGTTTGTTAGTTGCAGTATGGTAGTTCTCTAGTAACAAATACAGCAGCTCGGCTCTAACTTACGTCAATGTCTTTTTCTAATCCCACCTCCTAGGGCATCCCAAACACTCGACCAGTGTTCAAGTATGCGTCGTACAATTCCAGTAACTTGGACACAGTTTTAATAATCATTGAGAAACTGAACCGAATAATAGCTGAAATTACAGTATACTGAAACAGTGCAGTTAAAGTTTGGCCATGGTGCGATTGGGGAGAGGGGGTGGCGGTTACTGATGCGAGAGAGGATGGCTCTGTAAGCACATTGTTTACACCTAATGTCAGAAAAGTTTCTCAACCAGACATTGTTAATGTTACAGAAATGTTTGTGGACGCGCTTTACGAGGTTTAGATTACCACTAGTTTCTTTTTTTATTTATTTCTTTTATTTTACGGTTTCTATAGGCGAGATGAAGGCAACGGCTGAGGTGAATATAACTTTCAGGCGACAACAGTTAAGTCCCTTGGCAATCTGTTAAACCTATTAAAAAACCAGGCTTTGTGTTGCAGACATATTAATGGCGTATGATGGTGTGATGATGACGACGTGGTGAAACGAGACTCTGTAACTAATGTCGAAATGGATCGGACGATAGGTAACTAGCAGCCGCAGTCGCTCATAAGAAGTGATTACGAGACTCTGTAAATAAATGCCGTTTAGGAAGACGAAGCTGAGCTTCATTATCTACAAGAAGGATGCTGGGATAAGTGAGAGGAGGAAAACCTGTGTAGGGAAGTAGTGATTTCGGAATAATCAATACTTATTAAAAATACCCGCAGCAATGAAGATACAACTGTAACAATAACATTGTCAAGTTTCGGAGAAGACCCCTATGCCCTGGCTAAAAGAAAGGATTTCAAGCCGTAAAACAAATTAGAAAACCAGCTTAAAAAAGTGAGAGAGCTACATGCGGTGTTCAGAAAAAAAAACAAAAAAAACAAACTAGAATATCAATATGCTAAGGAGCAAAGTGAGTACTAATACAAGGAAAGTGAAATAAATGAGAACATATACAGAGGGATGTTATAAATGATCGACAAAGGGCGAAACAGGTCAAATTACACTAGTCCTATATAGAAAGCACTTCACTTGGTTGCCTGATTCTAGATTTTATGCCTTAGTATTTTTTTCACTGCAGACCATAAGGACTGTCAAACTTTAGATTTGGAAATTGTGGAACCAATATAGACTTATTATTTCACAGCCAAGAAGATTGAATCAATACTGGAAACATGCAGCAGTGGAGCAATAGGATCATGGAGCATGCAACATCCAAACAGTAAACGGTGCAGTTTTTTCAATCCGGTTCAGCGGGCGTCTTTGAAAGAGTTATGATTCCAGACACGTAACAAATAAGCTATACCACAATTAAGGAAACAAAGCATCACAAATGCACATATTACCCAGACCTTTGGGAAAAGAGATATTTGTGAGAGTATTGGAGGATTACATTGAGGGACAAACGTCATGGGACAACTATATGCACATATAAAGATGGCGGTAGCATTGCGTTCACAGGGTATAAAAGGGCAGTGCATTGGCGGAGCTGCCATTTGTGCTAAGGTGTGGAAAGGTTTCCGGCGTGATTCTGGCAGCGCGACTAGAATTAACAGACTTTGAAAGCGGAATGGCACTTGGAAATAGACGCATGCATCATTTCACTTCGGAAATCATTAGAGAATCCAATATTCCAAGATCCGCGGTGTCAAGAGAGTGCCGAGAATACCAAATTTCAGGCATTATCTCTCACCACGGATAGCACAGTGACCGACGTTCTTCACTTAACGACCGACAGCATTGCATAGAGTTGTCTGTGCTAGTAGACAAGCAACACTGCGTGAAATAATGTTAGGAATCAATGTGGGACGTACGACGCACGAATTCGTTAGACAGTACAGCGAAATTTGCCGTCAATAGGCTAGAGCAGCAGACGACTGACGCGAGTGTGTTTTCTACACTGAAGAGTCAAACAAACCGGAATAGGCCCTCGTATTCAAATACATACAGGGTATTACAAAAAGGTACGGCCAAACTTTCAGGAAACATTCCTCACACACAAAGAAAAAAAAGATGTAATGTGGACATGGGTCCGGAAACGCTTAATTTCCATGTTAGAGCTCATTTTAGTTTCGTCAGTATGTACTGTACTTCCTCGATTCACTGCCAGTTGGCCCAATTGAAGGAAGGTAATGTTGACTTCGGTGCTTGTGTTGACATGCGACTCATTGCTCTACAGTACTAGCATCAAGCACATCAGTACGTAGCATCAACAGGTTAGTGTTCATCACGAACGTGGTTTTGCAGTCAGTGCAATGCTTACAAATTCGGAGTTGGCAGATGCCCATTTGATGTATGGATTAGAACGGGGCAATAGCCGTGGCGCGGTACGTTTGTATCGAGACAGATTTCCAGAACGAAGGTGTCCCGACAGGAAGACGTTCGAAGCAATTGATCGGCGTCTTAGGGAGCACGGAACATTCCAACCTATGACTCGCGACTGAGGAAGACCTAGAACGACGAGGACACCTGCAATGGACGAGGCAATTCTTCGTGCAGTTGACGATAACCCTAATGTCAGCGTCAGAGAAGTTGCTGCTGTACAAGGTAACGTTGACCACGTCACTGTATGGAGAGTGCTACGGGAGAACCAGTTGTTTCCATACCATGTACAGCGCGTGTAGGCACTATCAGCAGCTGATTGGCCTCCACGGGTACACTTCTGCGAATGGTTCATCCAAAAATGTGTCAATCCTCATTTCAGTGCAAATGTTCTCTTTACGGATGAAGCTTCATTCCAACGTGATAAAATTGTAAACTTTCACAATCAACATGTGTGGGCTGACGAGAATCCGCACGCAATTGTGCTACACGTCATCAACACAGATTTTCTGTAAACGTTTGGGCAGGCATTGTTGGTGATGTCTTGATTGGGCCCCATGTTCTTCCACCTACGCTCAATGGAGCATGTTATCATGATTTCATACGGGATACTCTACCTGTGCTGCTACAACATGTGCCTTTACAAGTACGACACAACATGTGGTTCATGCACGATGGAGCTCCTGCACATTTCAGTCGAAGTGTTCGTACTCTTCTCAACAACAGATTCGGTGACCGATGGATTGGTAGAGGCGGACCAATTCCATGGCCTCCACGCTCTACTGACCTCAACCCTCTTGACTTTCATTTATGGGGGCATTTGAAAGATCTTGTCTACGCAACCCCGGTACCAAATGTAGAGACTCTTCGTGCTCGTATTGTGGACGGCTGTGATACAATACGCCATTCTCCAGGGCTGCGTCAGCCCATCAGGGATTCCATGCGACGGAGGGTGGATGCATGTATCCTCACTAACGTAGGACATTTTGAACATTTCCTCTAGCAAAGTGTTTGAAGTCACGCTGGTACGTTCTGTTGCTGTGTGTTTCGATTCCATGATTAATGTGATTTGAAGAGATGTAATAAAATGAGCTGTAACATGGAAAGTAAGCGTTTCCGGACGCATGTCCACATAACATATTTTCTTTCTTTGAGTGTGAGGAATGTTTCCTGAAAGTTTGTCCATACCTTTTTGTAACACCCTGTATGTAAACAGGCAAAAGACGGTGCTGCAGGCTGCAACGCCTATATAAGATAACAAGTATCCGGCGCAGTTTTTACATCGGTTATTGATGCTACAACGGCAGGTTATCAAGATTTAAATGAGTCTCAACGTGATGATATAGTCAGCGTACGAGCGGTGGGACACAGCATCTCCGAGGTAGCGATGAAGTAGGGCTTTTCCCGTACCATCTTTTCACCTGTACCATGAATATCAGGAATCCGACTTCGCTGTGGCCTGAAAAAGATCCTGCAAGAACAGAACCAACAACGACTGAAGAAAATCATTCAACGTGACAGAAGTGCAAC
Source organism: Schistocerca nitens (assembly GCF_023898315.1). Taxonomy (NCBI): domain Eukaryota; kingdom Metazoa; phylum Arthropoda; class Insecta; order Orthoptera; family Acrididae; genus Schistocerca; species Schistocerca nitens. The sequence continues at coordinate 419,042,254 of NC_064619.1, read as the reverse complement.
CCTTTCGCAAATTGCTGCAGACTTCAATGCTGGGCCATCAACAAGTGTCAGCGTGCGAACCATTGAATGATAAATCATGGATTGGGCTTTCGGAGCCGAAGGCCCACTCGTGTACCCTTGATGATTGCAAGATACAACGCTTTGCACATCACCTGGACCCGTCAAAAATTGGACTGTTGGTGACCGGAAATATGTTGCCTGGTCGGACGAGTCTCGTTTCAAATTATATCGAGCGGATGGACGTGTATGAAGACAACCTCATGCGTGTCAGCAGGCGACTGTTCTAGCTGGTGGAGGCTCTGTAATGGTGTAGGGCGTGTGTAGTTGGAGTGATAGGGGACTCCTGTTGCTTACAGATACGACTCTGAAGGTGAGACGTACGTAAACATCGTGTCTGATCACCTGCGTGCATTCTTGTCCATTGTGCATTCCGGATGGCTTGGGCAATTCCACCCGGACAATGCCACACCCCACAGGTCCACATTGCTACAGAGTGCTCCAAGAACACTCTTCTGAGTTTAAACACTTCCGCTGGCCACCAAACTACCCAGACATGAACATTATTGAACACATCTGGGATGTCTTGCAACGTGTTCTTCAGAAGAGATCTCCACACCCTCGTACTCTTACGGATTTTAGACAACCTCGCAGGATTCATGGTGTCAGTTTCCTCCAGCACTATTTCAGACATTAGTGGGAACCATGATGCGTCCTGTTGCGGAACTCATGCTTGTTCACGGGGGCTCTACACGATATTAGGCAGGCGTACCAGTTTCTTTGGCTCTCCAGTGCTTCAGCACGACATCGCCAGCAGTGCCTCTCCTGGGCTCGTGACTATATCGGTTGGACCCAAGACGACTTGAAACCCGTGGTCTGGTCCGATGAGTCCAGATTTCATTTGGTAAGAGCTGATGGTAGTGTTCGAATGTGGCGCTGATATCACGAAGTCATGGACCCAGTTTGTCAACAAGGTATTGAGTAAGTTGGTGGTGGCTGCATAATGGTGTGGGCTGTGTTTACATGGAATGGACTAGGTCCTCTGGTCTAACTGTACCGAAAAAAAATGGCTCTGAGCACTATGGGACTCAACTGCTGTGGTCATAAGTCCCCTAGAACTTAGAGCTGCTTAAACCTAACTAACCTAAGGACAGCACACAACACCCAGCCATCACGAGGCAGAGAAAATCCCTGACCCCGCCGGGAATCGAACCCGGGAACCCGGGCGAACTGTACCGACTATTGCCTGGAAATGGCTATGTTCGGCTACTTGGAGATCATTTCCAGCCATTCGCACGATCTTCATGTCCCCAAATAACAATTGAATTTTTATGGATGTTAATACGCCACGTCTCCGGGCCACAACTGTTCGCTATCGCTCTGAAGTTCATTCTTGATAATTCGAGCGAATGATTTGCCTCCCAGATGGTCAGACATGAATCCCATCGTACGTTTATAGGACATTATCGAGTTGTCAGTTCTAGCATAAAACATGTACTGGCAACATTTTTGCAATTATGAGCGGCTTTAGAGGAAGCATGGCTCAATATTTCTGCAGGGGATTTCCAGCGACTCTTTGAGTCCGTGCTATGTCGAGCTGCTGCACTACTCCGGGCGAAAGGTACTCCGGTACGACGTAAGAAGGTATCCTGTGACTTTTATCACCTCAGTGTAACTCGGATGTGGGAAAGATGCAATCTTCAACAAAAATCGTCAGAAATCAATCAATTTCAAAATTTTCCGCAGCAGTCACATGTCGGGTCAAGATTCATGGTCTGCAGATCAGCTAATTCAGCAAGAAATTACTCTTGAAAGCCTGGACAGTGTCACGCAGACGGGGTTAATGTGCGAGCTGGTCCCACAGACTGTGGACACATCTGTGGATGTTGCTGCCAATAGGAGTACCTCAGCGTCACCCACAGAGCTCATACAAACAAGTGCCATGTGGGAGGACCACGACCTGCTGAGAACTGGCACCACGATACTGTCGCATTGGAGGAAACACATCAGGACGCAGGATGTCCGTGACCTGCTGTTGTGAGCTGAGAATTCCTTCACTCTCCAAAACATTGTCTGAATTGTACCTCGCTCCAAATCGCCAACATACACGCCAACAGTGATCACCCTGGGTAAGCAGATACGCGATTCGTCTCTGAACATTGCAACAATATTGATCAGTTATCCATGTTTCCTAGTCACAGCAACACTACAAATGCAGTCGTTCGCGTTCTAGTTTTGACGGCATCCTAAGCATGGTACAGTAGATCAATTGTCCGGTTGCTGCTAATCTCCAGCCAATGCTGATGACAGAGAATGTTGTATGGAGTTCAATACTTCTTGTCGAATGGCAGGCAAAAATATCAAGGGATTACGATATGCTTGATGTACCACACGATGAAGGTCAGACGTGGCATACCGGAACTTTTACGAAGAGTTTTCCTGTCCTCACTTTCCCATGTAGTCTGAAATCAAGACACTGTAACATCCGAATGTCCCGCAAATCTGAATATTGAATCAGCCAATGGAGACCCCAATGAGACCCCTTCGAAACTCTGTGAAGTGCTGATAATGCTCTCACACGTGTAGGAAGCATCTCCGTATCCTTCTCAGTAACCACTAAACATTGGACGTAGTTTACGCCTCTTATATTTCCTACTAGGCCTGATTCACAGAAGTTCGTAGAAGAAATGAGCTTTTATTTGCAGTGAGATGGCTACCAGTAGCAATATTTTGGGCATATTTTTCCAATTACAGGATCAAATCCAACAATTTAGTCAAGAAAAACAAAAACGTTTTGCTCATCGTGGTACACAAAGTCGATATTATATGTAACTGTTGTTACAGGTGTTTTCAGCATTCATAAACGCTAAACATATACCTACATTTGATTGGAAGACTTATTTCTGATTTATTGCCGTTTGCGCTTATCTCACAAAATAAATCAAGACTGTTTCGACAAGGTGTTAAGGTAAAAACATACACTAATTTTGAAAGGTATGAAAAAATTGCAGAAACGCATCCTGGAGTTGAGATGATTACGGAATATGATGTGTGGAACACTGTGATCTCCCAAAAGATGTACAAAAAAATGGCTCTGAGCACTATGGGACTCAACTTCTGAGGTCATTAGTCCCCTAGAACTTAGAACTAGTTAAACTTAACTACCCTAAGGACATCACACACATCCATGCCCAAGGCAGGATTCGAACCTGCGACCGTAGCGGTCTCGCGGTTCCAAACTGCAGCGCTTAGAACCGCACGGCCACTTCGGCCGGCAAAAAGATGTACAACTTGATCTTTTTTTCACTACTGGAAAACCCTTTTGGTGTTGATATTCTGTGGGACGGCTGTAACGTTTCACCGGCAGTTATGAGGGATTCAGCAGCTGTGGGTGTGAAGCTTCTGGCACTGCAAGAACACGAAGGGTTGAAACGTAGCTGCAGCTCGAGCATTGAATTTTGGAAGAGGGTTCCAGAAGAAAAATACCTACTAACGAAGGAGTGTGGTAACAGAATGATCTCTTTATTTTTGATCACTTACTTGTGCAAATCACTGCGCGCTCTCCTCAAGACCAATAAATCATAATATCGATCTGATATTACGGATGAACATACGAGAGAACTACCCTCATTAGTTATCTGCCAAGTTTCATAAAGCTCACAGCAACAAATGAACGTTTGAATACTCACATTACAAAATCACAAAAGAAATTCATTCTTTATTTCTGGTTATGTAAAGAAACTTATCTCAGTTATGTTTCCTCGTTCACGAAATGAAGCTCTGCCTATACGACGCGGTTCTCGTCGAATCAGACCGATAATTAATGAACAAAATATATTTCCTGAATGAGTACGTCATCATTGTGGATATTTTGTGAATAAAACCGTCTAGACAGCTTATGTAGGTTTTTATTTATAATGTCCTTTCGGCTGCTGCCTTCATATCAATACTTAGATGCTGTAAAGCAACGTTCGGTGCCTGTATCAATGGCACCGAACGTTAGTTTACATGTTCTAACTTTTGATGTTGTAATGCTATTTTAAAATATTTCTTTTCTGATTACGTTGAATGAATGTCTAATCTGTGGAATGGGTACAGAACTAGAATTATCTTGCGGCGAGTAGTAATTGCAAGAGGTGTGCTTACTCTGTGTCACTGTTAGCAAAACTTTTATACTAACTATTTGGGCAATGCAAGTCCCAATACCAATAAAGAAGTGCAGTCACTGCAAATACATTCAGCCCCTTAGGCACTGAATCATCTGGCCCTGCTCAAAACTTATAGCTCTGGTCCCTGTGCACATAACAATAACTTAAATTACCTTACCTCTAAAGCAGCAACGGAGTAACGCGATATATTCTGGTCTCTCACGAATATGCTAGCTACAGGCTCAGCAGTGTGCAATGCTGGCCATAATACTTTGAAATGTACATGAAATTGTTTTGGCTGATAAACGACAACATTTAAGAAAATCCGACTTCTGAAAAAATGTATAGCCTGGACCAGGAGGAGATACTGATTATGGTGAAATACTAACGCTGAAATTTTAGTAAAATTTATATTGCAAGTTTTTCTTTTCAAAATCATCTGACAACTGAAGTTATATTACTCACAATTAATTCACAAACAATGATATTTAAACAGCAAGTATTATCTAACCTCACTAATCCAACATAAATGCAAATCATCAAATTATACATACCTCTGTCAACAAATCTTAGAAGCATTACAAAAATGAAATAACTAACAAGCCTTTTCATCAAAATAGTTTACGTACATTCTGGGGTTACTCAACAATTACAAATTCTCAGCCAACTCTTCTATACTAACGCGCTGGCCAAAACAAAAATCATAATTATTTAACATCCTTACCTTGCTTGTATGAAGACTTCTGCTTCAAAGTTCTACAATATTGACATACATAAATTAATCTAACAGTCGGTGGATTCACACAGCACACCACAAGAACTGCCTACTCCATCAACTTTCTTTCACAGTCAGCTACCTACAACTGTGCGCCAAGCGCTCTCTTACACCAACACTATAGTAACTTCAGATCAGACGCAGTATCTCTGGGTCTGCGGTCTTACACCGTCAACGATATAAAGCCTATCAAAGACATACATCGTTTATAAAATCATATTCGGGTGCCACATACAAATGTGCCCCAGTAGTCTCCTTTCAATGTGATGATGACAGTAGCAGACACGAAATTATAAATAAAACTTGTATTTAGCAATATAGGCAGGTTTATTCACAAAATAGCAGTTTCACAAGTATGCAGTTTTCAGAGGTATATAGAAATACCAGTTCTGAAAAACTGAAGATCTTTTAGCACAGAGAAATATCTTTTTTTAAATTCAGTGTGTCATGATTTTACAACCGTTTCTTGTTCGTGCGGAAGCACAATATGACTGATAATGGAGGACGTTACGTTCCAGCTGTAACATGTTTTTGTAGCAGCCAGTCACCACATTTGTTAGCCTGCTATGACGGAAGTCACCTATTGCGATTTAGGGGGCTATAGAGAAAAAAATTCGAAGACAATAGGAGGCCAGTTCGTGCTGATTGCTCTGGAGTAACGATCCTGTGGGCTGCGGCCCCGCCACCTCGATCGGTAGCCTAATTGTAGTAGAACCGCGCTGACAAATGCGACCTTCGTGTCGGCGGTATATGGCGCAGAGAGCGCCGTTGTGAGCAGTGCGAATGAATGCGTCGCTATTCATAATCCCAGACGTCCAATATCGCCGGAGAATGCGTAGCGGCAGCGCCGAGCGACGCCCACTTGGGCACAAATACGGCGTAATGGCTGCCTAATCCTCTCAGCGGTACGGCGAGCGGCTCAGCTTAGCTGCCAGTACCAACAGCGTTAACTCAGACAGACAGCGGGAACTCGTGTCACAGCAAAGATTATAGTGTCTCGGTAACTCTGAACGTAGGGCCAGACGGATATCCCGCTTACGATTATCGGCAGGTGGCGCTGAGTTGCAGTTCAATATTCACGACTGCGGATCCAAACGGTTGTCGTTACCCCTCACCCCAAAAATCATTTTTTTAAAGGGGCTTATATTTTTACCTAGCGATACATCAGCGTGTTTGCTGCTATACGGAGGACCCGGGTTCGATTGCCGTTACGGCCAGAGATCCTTGGTGGGAGGAATAGAACGCATTGCGCTCAGCCTCGTAGTTCCTAACTGACAAGACCTTCACTGATAAATAGCAGCACCAAGGTCAAGAAAGCCACAAAGTAAGAGCATGTGGACTATCAAACCAATTGTGTGATTCGATTGAAGAGTTCCTAGATAACAGAACGCAGCATGTCATTCTCAATGCAGAGAAGTCTTCCGAAGTAAGAGTGATTGCAGGTGTGCCGCAGGGGAGTGTCGTAGGACCGTTGCTATTCACATTATACATAAATGACCCTGTGGATGACATCGGAAGTTCACTGAGGCATTTTGCGGATGATGCTGCGGTATATCGAGAGTTTGTAACAATGGAAAATTGTACTGAAATGCAGGAGGATCTGCAGCGAATTGACGCATGGTGCAGGGAATGGCAATTGAATCTCAATGTAAACAAGTGTAATGTGCTGCGAATGCATAGAAAGAAAGATCCCTTATCATTTAGCTACAACATAGCAGGTCAGCAACTGGAAGCAGTTAATTCCATAAATTATCTGGGAGTAGGCATTAGGAGTGATTTAAAATGGAATGATCATATAAAGTTGATCGTCGGTAAAGCAGATGCCAGACTGAGATTCATTGGAAGAATCCTAAGGAAATGCAATCCGAAAACAAAGGAAGTAGGTTACAGTACGCTTGTTCGCCCACTGCTTGAATAATGCTCAGCAGTGTGGGATCCGTACCAGATAGGGTTGATAGAAGAGATAGAGAAGATCCAACGGAGAGCAGCGCGCTTCATTACAGGATCATTTAGCAATCGCGAAAGCGTTACGGAGATGATAGTTTCGAGAACATAACTTCACCGAGGAGTCAAGCAGTATATTGCTCTCTGCTACGTATATCTCGCGAAGAGACCATGAGGATAAAATCAGAGAGATTAGAGCCCACACAGAGGCATACCGACAATCCTTCTTTCCACGAACAGTACGAGACTGGAATAGAAGGGAGAACCGATATAGGTACTTAAGGTACCCTCCGCCACACCCCGTCAGGTGGCTTGCGGAGTATGGATGTAGATGTAGAGAGCGGTGTGCTGACACCTCCGCCATACCACGTCTGAATGACGCCAGTGGCTGAGGATGGCATGGCGGTCGGTCGGTCCCGATTCGCTGTCAAGACCGGAAAGAAGGGCTTGCTTTGCTTTACATCAGTATTACAATTTATCAGCCATCCTTAAGAGTATAAAACTTAATTAAAAGAAAGTCTCCGGAATGGCAACGAATTGTAAGAAATCTGCAATCTTAAGCACGAGCTAAATAAAGTACATAGCATATTGACAGCTCGGTGGAAGCGAATGAAAGTGCGGGAGAATGTTGCCACAGGTTTCCCAGTCGCGCACAGATATCTGACGCCACGTAGCGTGAGGTCAGCATGACTATAGGGCCAAATGTGGCTGGCCCTCCAACACGAGGTAGATGAAGGGGCGTGAAAGGACTGCGTGGGTCAGTCAGCGAGCGGTGAACTGTCGTGGTATTCCCCAGTATACCACGGCCCAGAGACAACATTTGTAGGACTTCACACGGGGAAACTGGAAACAGGACGAAGTGTGAACAGAGTAGCCCAGGAGTTGGGTATTGCTCACAGGACGCACATGAGGAGCGTTCCGAACCGCAGGCAAAGCTAATCGAAGAACAGTAGGTGGTCGATTACGGTCAATTACAGCAACAGATGACCGCTATATTGTGCAAGAGGCAAGAAGGTACTCACGTCAAAGCGGGTGCAATTGTAATCACATTTAACAGCGCTGCAAGGCACGCAATCTCACACAGTGGAACGGCGATTGTGTCGGGGTAATATGTTTGCCCGACGAAGCAGTATGTTGTGTTCCGCTGAGTCTCGTACATCGCCGGCATCGTTTGCGACGGTGGCAAGAGCATAGTGACAGCACGTCCGCCACCGGTAGCTGATTGGTCAGCGCGACAGAATGTCAATCCTAAAGGCCCGGGTTCGATACCCGGCTGGGTCGGAGATTTTCTCCGACCAGGGACCGGGTGTTGTGTTATCCTTATCAAATCGAAAGACTTGCACTCGGCGAACAGTCTCCCTGACGGGAGGCCCTAGTCACATGAGATTTACATTTAGTGACAGCACTAGGACTGGTGTTGCGTGCGTTTCTCTGATGCGAGCACATTCATTCTGAGTAGACAAACATGGCCGTATTTGATATTCAGGTGTTGTACTGTGGGCAGTCATATTGTTGGGCATACTAAAACCTCCAGTTTTTGGAAGTGGTAAACTCACCGGTTAACGTTAATGTGACACTGTAGTCCTTCCCAATGTGCCTGTTCACACTGGTGCATTTGACCTGACTCTATAAAAGAATTTTTAACGTGTTGCAGCCCTGTCAGCAACTGAGATAAATTAATACGGCAAAGAGCCGCCTCAGCGGCGAAAAGTTACTGGTCTTTACCCAGGTTTCAGCTAGAGTAATCTAGTCTTCTTCAGCGTCCGTGGTTAACCGACCCCTTTCCATGAAGTGGGACCAGGGCTGTTCCTCAGCTAAGTAACGTAGCTTGACATGGTATCACGGTACTTTAGCTTCTTATATTTGACCGTGCCTTATTCTGGCATGTATTAGTTTACTTTAAGCTTCTGAATAAGGCTAGATTAACTGAAACCTGGGTAAAGTCCAGTAACTTTTCGCAACTGAGGCGGATCTTTGTGGTATTAATGTCTGAAGTAGTGCTGTAGGGAACTGACACCATGAATCCTGCAGGGCTGCCCATAAATCCCTAAGAGTGCGAGGGGTGGAGATCTCCTCTGAACGGCACGTTGAAAGGCATCCCAGATATGGTCAATAATGTTCGTGTCTCTTGAGTCTGGTGGCCAGCGAAAGTGTTTAAACTCAGGAGAGTGTTCCTGGAGCCACTCTGTAGCTGTTCTGGACTAGTGGGTTGTCGTATTGTCCTACTGGAATTGCCCGTCGGAACGCACAATAGACATGAATGGAAGCAGGTGATCAGACGAAATGCCTTCTTACGTGTCACCTGAGTCGTATCTATATGTATCAGGGGTCCCATATCACTCCAACTACACACGTCCAACACCATTACAGAGCCTCAACCAGCTTGAACAGCTCCTGCTCATTTGCATGGTCCATAGATTCGTGAGGTTGTCTCCTTACCCATATACGTCTATCCGCTCGATATAATTTGAAAAGAGACTCGTGCGACCAGGCAACATGTTTCCATCGATGATTTTTCATTGAATGGTTCGCATGCTGACACTTGTTGATGGCCCAGCATTGAAACACAATTTGCGTAAGGTTGCACTGCTGTCACGTTGAACGATTCTCTTCAATCGTCCTTGTTCCCGTTATTGCAATATCTTTTTCCGGCAGCATTGATGTCGGAGATTTGATGTTTTACCGGCTTCCTGATATTCACGGTACACTCGTGAAATGTTGTGCGAGAAGATCCCCACATCATCGCTACCTCGGAGACACCGTGTCCCATCGCTCGAGCGGCGACTATAACACCACGTTCGAACTCACCTAAATCTTGATAGCCTCCCATTGTAGCTACAGTAACCGATCCAACAACTGCGCGAGACACTTGTTTTAACTAGGCGTTGCCGACCGCAGCGCCGTATTCTGCCTGTTTACGCATCTCTGTTTTTGAATACTCATGCCTATACCAGTTTCTTTGGCGCTTCAGAGTAGGTTACTTGGCTGTAACACATCATCTGAAAGCTACTTCCGTTCTTTAGTTTTCCACACAAGCATATGCTTATCATAGGATACGTTTCAGTTGCGTGCGTGAGTGTCTGCTCACGTAAATGACCTTACGGCCTGACCGTCCGCACAGAACAGTCCAGTCAAGACACGGGGCTTTGTGAACTTACCTGCTGTCATCAACAAATGCGACGTGCCCGTGAGTCCACAGGCGGAACCCGCAAACCGCAGGAGCTTTAGTAAGATATTTTCTGTTCTAGGAAAATAAGCAAAAAGGCTTTCTAACTAGAAACCACTGAAAGGAACGAGTGGATAGCCATAAAGTACGGACGTGTGCTCAGAATCCTAGTGGTAAGTGAAATATCGCTAATGGTAAGTTCACACACCTAATTTATTTTGTATAAATTATGAAGTTGTGGAAGTTGAGTGAGTTTATAATGCTACAGTTCTTAAATAAATTACATGTCGCATGTATTTCTCAAAGTTTCGGACGAAGTCTATACAAATGCTATATTTCTATGAACTTCTGTTTCTTTTAAATTATGCTAAAGCGAGATACTCGCACTAAGCGCTGTCATACTTGTAAACAGTTTACAGTTATATTTAGAGAGATTCAGCGGCCTCTACCGATGTCGCTTTACGCATCCTGCAATGTTATATCTAGCTTTCAAAAGCACGTGCGAGATTTTCATATTTTCTCGCTTGCTACGCTCCAACAATTACTGCTACACAAAAATGAACAGGCACTTTTTATCGGAAATTTAATGTAGTTGAGTTTTGCACTGGGCTACTTTTTTCTGGAGGCCACGGTTTTCGAGTTATACAAGAAAAACTTACGAAAGTGACCTTCAAACGAGCACCTCACACGCATCCCTCACCAGTCAGAGTTTATAGTGTGTTGCTCATGGCCATTTTTTCCTACCTCTGTACAGGATTTCCAACTATAAGAACTGTTGCCGATATCCCATATTCCTTGGTGTCTATTGATTGACCTATTACGCCACCAGCATCGTTGGCTATTTATATCACACTATTAATTTAAATGTGCCCATGATGGTAATGAAAGAAAAACGACTTTTGTAATCGTTTGCGCCAAAACTAATTACAATGACATTTCCATCCAAACTTAATCAAACTTAACCATTGGAAGCACAGTAGTTTGTAGTTAGAAGACATGACGAATACTACGATGCAATTGTTTATTTTACGCTGTTAAAATTAAAAAAAACTGTTAGGCAAAATATACACAAACGTCAGTTTTACGAACTGTAAGTGCTCGACACAGCAGGTGGCGTAACAAGATCGAATATGAAGGGGCAGCTGAATCACCATATCTTATTGTAACTAAACAATTTAAAATTGTCATTGTTTTTGTACTTTTATTATTACTATTAAAATACTAAGCATCTCATAGTGAAGACCTGGGTAAAACCGGGTATGCGAGTCAAACTGTACCTCCAGATCTTTGTGACTAGTGCTGACGAAGGAGTGATTACTCTCGGAAGTACTAGCAGCAGCCATTTTGGAGAGTTGTAGATAATTCTAACAGCGGATGCCCAATCCTTTTCCTTCAAGACTGTTTTAACGATTTTGCTGAAATTTTATCCGATGTTGGCGCTTCTTGAAGCAGTATTTTGAACAAAAACATTACGTGGGAAGAGACAGTTAGGAAATTAATTATTTTAATGTTATGATGAACATAATGTGAATGATAATTTTCTAGTGCAAATGTTTTGCTCAATTTGGTACTGTGGTTCAAAAACCAGGTACACCCTTCTAAAGAAGACCACAAGCCAAAGCACCACAGGAGAAAGTGTCATCAGGAGGAAGTGTTATTAGCTGAGATATTTGAATATGACGACCCTCAAGTCAATGTGCTGCAAGAGAAAGTTTCTCAGTCTTCTACAGCCGCAAAATTTCCAGAAGCACAAGATTAGCTGGTAGCTGTTCCTGGGACTTCGGAAATGACACCGGACGTATTGGTTGTGATTGTTGCAATTCTGGTACGCCAACGCCATTCTCTGTGTCACCAAAGCTTCTAGTGCCATTTCTAGAGGCTGACTTTGCAGAAATTGTAAAGAACATTTCCAACAGTAATATTTACCTCCTCTTCATAATAAAATTATTTGGAACCTGAAGGAAAAGCAAGAACGAGAAACAGCAAAAGAACGACTTGGAATGGGGATGAACCAAAAGGTCAAGCTTTAAAGAAGGCGAAGAAGCAAAAAGTAATGGGAAAGTTAAGACAGGTCTAAAAAATTGAAAAAAATGAGGTTTTTCGACTTAATCAGGTGAAGAAGATCCAGACGAAGCATGCAGATTTCCTAATGGGCTATGTACAGACCTATTATCGAAAGACTGATGGATACAGTGTGTCTTGCGGCTTGGTTCTTGAACGGTAACTGTTCATAGTGTGTGATTTCTGTTCTCAATAAAATGTGTTTTTGTCTCTTATTAGATGAATTTATTGAGAACGTCTATATTAATGAAATATTTTGAAAATTTGATCAAAAACCACTTTTAGTACTTATAATACATTTATGGTATCCATTGGTAATATTGTTAAGGATTTTCATATGGTTTCGTAATATTTTTGCAGTGGAATAAAATTTCTTTCTTGTATTCAAGTTTCTTCTAATTCTTTTTAACGGATATTAAATTTTGCCCCACGGATGAGGTAAAACAGGTTATTTGCACCTACGAGGTTGTTATTTTTTATCCTGCGATGATTTTTTAAGCTAAACCCGAATTAGTATTACGTTGCTGAATAGATAAGAGATGTGAATAATCTTAATTTGCAGAGTTATTGTTTACTGAATATAATTTATGGGAAGTAAGATTTAAGGTAACCGTTCTTTTCCTACTTTCCTACAGGGTGACTCAGAAAAATGGGAAGTTTTCAGTTTCTGCTACTAGCGCTGGGCATTTGTTAACGCTGAGTAGGATACAGAAACTACCCAATCCCATCTTGCCATTTAGTTAACGTGCATACTTGGTGCGCCGACCGCTGTGGCCTAGCGGTTCTAGGCCCTTCAGTCCGGAACCGCGCGCCTGCTACGGTCGCAGGTTTGAGTCTTGCCTCGGGCATGGATGTGTGTGGTGTCCTTAGGTTAGTTCTAATACTGATGAACTTAGATGTTAAGTCCCATAGTGCTTAGAGCCATTTGAACCATACTTGGTGCGGTGCGCGACGTAGTTTTGCTTTCAAAGACTTTTACAAAAACAGTAACAGTGTGGTGGCTGTACGTTGAGAATTTTGGCATAACTTCAAGACGCCAATACCACTTTTTATCGACACGTGCACTTAAAATCTGAAAAAGAAATTTTGAGTAAACAGGTTCAACGATGAAAAGTAACATTTAGGCCCTGTATGAACCATTCGTACACCAGACAGTATCTAAACTGTTCTAGCTGCTGTCATAAGAAGCGCCCGTCGTACGATGCTTCGTCAAATCCTCTTTACAGTAGCATAGTTCACGTGTTCAAACAATGGTACAGGACTTAAACCATACAAGTTGCAGATCGACAATCACCTACTGCAACGACAATTCTGTGAACGAATGCTTGGGAAGATAATAAGCTTCTGATCTCAGGCTTTTCTGGCGTATATGTTGTCTCCATGGTCCTCGGGCGTAGTGCCGGATCCAGCCTACATCTACATACACACTCCGCAAGCCTCAATACAGTTCATAGCGGAGGGTTACTTCTACCACTACCGGTTATTTCCTTTCCTGCTCCAGTCGTAACTAGAGCGAGAGAAAATCGACTGTCGAAAGTTCACGATATGTCGGTGGAGAACCGTTCCGTCATCGTCAGTTGATTCTGATGGAATGAAGCGTCTTCTGCCTGCTTGCGGTTTTTTATCTACCGGTCCAGGGTTCAGGTCTCGCCGGCTCCGTGCCGTACTCGATTGTGGGGCTGCGTGTGGCAGCGACCGTAGAGGGAAGAGTCGCAGTTGCCTTCCGGCCACCGCCGCTGTCGCATCTCTCTTCCGGATATCACGTTTGCTTTGATGGACCTTACTATTGGCGCTGTAGCAAATCTGTCGACGGAGTATTTCGAGTACAGAGCCCTGGAAACCGCTGAACTAAAACCTGTTTATTTCTTTCGGTAAGTTGACAAACTTTTTTCGTTTGGACACAAGGGCCCAAAAAACTTCAGAATTTCTTAGAACATATCAGATTCATGCAGTTTCCTGTGAAAATAGAAAAAGATGGCAGACTTACTTCTCTTGATGCCCTAGTTCAGCGTAAACCCGACGGCTTTCTTGCTCACAGTGTACAGCTAAGTCAACGCATAGGGATTTATATCTCCGTCCCTCCAGCTGCCACCATCCCTTGCAGAAGAACAACGTGCTCAACACTCTAGTACACAGGGCGTACTCCATCTCAAACGAACGAAGTCTGACGGTAGAGTAATGGCACCTGGAATCCACCTTCCAGGAAAATGGATACAACAACCGACATATTCGGACGGCTCTGCGACGCGAGAGTTCCAAGAATGACACGGAGGATGAAAGGATGGAACAAGAAGATAACAAGACCGCTGTCATACCGTTTGCTGGCAATGTATCGTCAAAAACTGGCAGAATACTGCGAGAACACCTCATAACGTCATTTTCCTACCAGCCAGACAAAACATGAGCTTTGTTAGGCACAGGAAAAGAAAGCGGTGTATAACAAATTCCGTGCGTATGCGCAAAAACTGATATTGGACAAACGATCCGCACAACTGAAGATCGATGTGTAGGACATGACCGACTCATCCGCTTACAGCAGCCCAAGTGTGCAAAAGCACAACACTGAACTGAAAATGTACATAAAATGAATAACCAGCAAATAGAAGATCTGGTTACCAGCGACAAATTCTGTTACATGTTTTCAAAGAAGCAGCTGACATTCGTGTGACTGATAATTTAATCAACAGCGACAAAGCGCAGGCTTGCAACTGAGTTAGGGATGGGAGCCAATACGAAGCTCCATCAAAACAAAACGTGATATCCAGAAGCGAGATGCGATAGGGACGAAGGGTGGAAGGCAATTGAGAATCTCCTCTCCAGCCTCGCAGTCGCACGCACCCCCTTGTGTGGTGTATATTGTGATGTATGACAACTGACTCTGTACATACGATTATTGCAGTTAGTCCTGTGACTCGTGAATAAACACTAATTATATGACCGGAAAATTTGGAGTATCTAGGTAAAATATTTAAAGATCATTGTAATGATGTCGGTTTGGAGGAAGGGTGCGGACCCAAACGGAAAATGTGTTAATATGTAACTTGCAGCCGTAAGACCGAAACTGGTAAATATCCGCTTATCTTCGCACCGTCTTGAAACAAGTAAAATAAACAACGCCCACACATCAGATAGGATGCTAAGATGCAACTCTGAATAAAATGCCTTCTACCGTTACAGTAGATGGCAAGAAATTTTAATTCAATCTACTGTTTATGAAGCGATATTTTAACCCTTCTTTCTTTCAGTTTCCTCCCTTTGGAGTGAATTTTCCAATAGTTATCGCTTGTATCTTAGTTAAGCACGACTCTATATGACACTCCCGCTTCTGTTCCGTTATTGCCCTTCCAAGATATGGCTGCTGGCGTATCCCTCTCCCCATCACCTTGATTTTATAAGAAAAGGTAGCAGCGCTATTAAAATTATGTGACTATTTCACAACTAATTAGTCTGTATTCTCGAAATATGTTCTCTAAGCACGAGGAAACAGAAGTTCTTACTTTGCGTAAGGAACCATCATATAGGAAAAGTTCTGCGCTATTGTAATGACGCACATTGTTCAAAATCTTACTGTAAATACCTATGTTCATTGTGCCTTCAAAAACAGAAAAATTGCCACGAGGTATTCACACCACATGCACAGAATATTACTGGAACCACAAAACAATCAAGTGCACCTCGGAGTGCAATATCACCTTAGACATCACTCTGGCGCGCCTTAATGTACTAATGATGGCGACGTTCTCACCAATCAGAGAGATGTCGCCTTACCGTTCTTAATAATGATTTACTTTGGAGCATAACACTTACAATGCAAACCAAAACCTATTGCGTCTCAACAGATTATTTTCTATTGACGTCTATATGATAGGTGCAGTGATAATCGTCTTTTATAGCAGATAAGGATGCTTGACGGTTGGTTTCTACGGTATTTTTGGAGGTCTATTGCCCTATTCAGATAATAGCTACATTAATCAATGTTGGCCTCCCAGCTTCGTCCTTACTTTTCGAATTGATGTCTCTTCTCCTGTTTCGATATAAATTTCACTACTTTTTTCATGAAGCACCTTGCCATTTGGTCTCACGAGGTTGAGTGCAGTTCGTTCTACACCTTATTGACACAGAAAAATCTGTGGTGACCACTGGGAATCGAAGTCAAGTCACCAGTCACAAACTGAGAAACTCTGTTGAGAGTTAATTTCGTAGACCTATCAGATCACCAATGGTGTTTAACTTGCTAATGTTCCTACTAGAGCGAGTAGACTTGGCCGAATTTCATATCCAAGAAACCATAACGGAATGCCAAACTTGTAGGTGCCTGCGCTAATCACAATGTAACTCACTCATTTTTTGTTTCCACCGCTCCCACTGTCCCTGTTCACTGATTAAGTGGGAGGTTCGAAGCAGCATATCGATGCAATGGGCATATGCCTATTGGTATGAAGGTAACAGATAACCACGTCATCTATACTTCGTTTATAACGTAGTTCGTAATTCAGTACGACATCCATGTGATCTAGTATTTCATGATCACTACATATAAGGATTGTTATTTGCTCCAGTGCAGATGTTCCATCCGGTTTCACAAAGACTATTAGCTTTTGGAAACGAGTTTCGTGTTATTGTTTTCTGTTTTCCTCTCACGGTTTAATACCTGGCATTCTGATATAGTTACTGTGTCAGCGACAACACTCTCCTGATTCATCCAGCAAACCGAGAAATAGAAAGACAGTTACTTCTATCGCCTTCCTACCTCTCTTGAGCATTCATACTCTTCCCGTTAGTTTATAGATTCTCATATCTGGTATGCGGTTGTATCTCTTAGAGGCTGGCATTTCGTATCAGATCACTGAACCGTCGGGTGAGCAGTTACAATTGGATATATGAGCTTTTCTCTCAGTGTAACAAGAAAAAAAAGGAAAAGATGAAGTAACTGTGAAAGCTCATTTTAGTACGTATACAGGTCATTTCCGCTTTAGATAAAGATCGTTCAACTCTACGCTCTAGAGTAATGGTTCACCTCAGCACCCTCGCAATTTCGAAAAGAAATATTTATAAACTTCCCAGTAAATATTGTGTGTTTGACAAATATAAGAAAATTTGGTTTAAATAATTTTTTAATTGTTCTTGCAATACATAGTAATGTAACGCAGATCTCCTTAAAGGTTGCTGAATACACGCTAGAAAAATTCCTTTACACACATTTAGACGTACGATATATTTTGTCTTTTTTGATTAACTAGTTAACAATTTATTACAAGCTTTAGAGGTAAGTGTAACATAAATATCCTTTACAAGTTTGTTTTGGAAGATTAATTTACTCAGATTTCACATTGCGTAATGCCATCAACCATTTACGTGCAAAAATAATACAAGGTGAGAGACTCAATGAAAAGGATAATGTTACAGTTGAGTTCAATCGAATTATAATGTTGTTATGAAATAGAGGAAATTAACACGGCAGCAAAGAAATGAAACTATATGGTGGTGTTTCATCCTAGGAGCCTTGTGACTGTACCTTGCACTTAGCGTGCTTTGAAATATCTGCATCTACATCGGTACTCCGCAATCCATCTTAACGACGCGAGACGGTGTGTACACTATACTACTATTAGTCATTTCTTTTGCTGTTCCATTCGCAAACAGAACGAGGGGAAAAAGACTGTTTATGTGCCTCCATATGAATCCCAACTTTCGAATATCATCTTCGTGGTCCTCAAGCGTAATGTATGTTAGAGGTAAGAGAATGATTCTGCAGTCAGCTTTAAGTGCCGGTTCTCTAAATTTTCTCAATAATGTTCCTCGAATGTACGGATCCCAGACACTCCAGCAGTACTCAAGAACAGGTCGCACTACCGTCCTATAACAGGTCTCCCTTACAGATCAGCCACACTTCCCTAGAATTCTCCCAATAAACCGAAGTCGACAATTCGTCTTTTCTACTACAACGCTCACACGCTCTCCCATTTCGTATAGCCTAACAACATTACGCCCGGAAAGGTTAGGGACGTGAATGGGTCAAGCAGGATGCTATTAATGTTGTCTACGGAAATTACGGGTTTGTTTTTCCTACTCATCGGCTTTAACTTACATTTTTTTCTCCATTTAGAGGTAGCTGCCATTCATCACACCAACTATAAACCCTTGTATCCTCCTACAGTCACTCGACTTCGACACCTTACCGTACACCACAGCATCATCAGCAAATAACCATAGATTGCTGCCCACCCTGTCCTCCAAATAATTTATGTACATAGAGAACAATAGCGGTCCTATCACACTTTTCTGGGGTACCCCTGACGATACCTTCGTTGAGAACCACATAATGGGTTCTATAGCTTCGAAGTCTTCGAGGCAGTACCTATTCGAGCCAGAACCTATTCCATAGCTCGAACCTTCTTCAACAGCCTGCAGTGGAGCACCGTGTCAAACGGTTTCGGAAATCTAGAAATATAAAACTTTCTGTTACCCTTCATACATATTTCTCAGTATATCAAAGTGAGAAAAGGGCAAGCTGAGTTTTGTACGAGCGATGCTTTCTAAAGCCATGCTGATTCATAGACATAAGCTTCTCGGTATCCAGAAAATTTATTATATTCGGAGAATATGTTCAAGGATTCTGCAGCAAACCAATGTTATGGATGTTGGTCTGTAATTTTGCGGGTCCGCCCTTTCTTGTTCACAGGAGACACGTGCGCTTTATTCCAGTCGCTTGGGACTTTGTGCTGGGCGAGAGATTCGGGATAGATTCAAGCTATGTAAGGGGTCAATGCAGACTACTCTTTGGAAAACCGAATTGGGATTCCATCTGGACCTGGTGACTTATTTATTTTCAATTCTTTCAGTTGTTTCTCTACGCCAGGGATGCGTATTACTATGTCATCCAAACGGGAACCTGTTTGACGGTCAAACGACGGTATGTTTGTATGATTCTCCTGAATGAACAATTTCTCGAACGTGACATTTAAAACTTCAGCTATTGTTTTGCTATCTTTAATTGCCACACCAGACTGGTCAACAAGTGACTGGACCAACTCTGCGATTTTACATAGCGCCATGGTTTTCTCGGGTTCTCTGCCAGATCTTTTGCTAAGGTATGTCGATGGTAGTAGTTGTATGCTTCTTACATCGATCTTTTCACAGACGCACAAATCTGCATTAACCTTTGCTTGTCGTCATCTGCTTGTTCTTTCTTGAACCGAGAGTGCAACATTGTCTGCTTCCTCAGCATTTTTCGAATATCGTTATGAAATATGGTTGGTTTTTTCGTCGTTAATCCACTTCTTAGGCACATAATTGTCCAGACTACAATTTAAAATCTGCTTGACCTTTGCTCATAATTCCTTTGCGTCCATCTTTCTGGAACTAAATGATGTCAATTCACTGTCTAAGTGAGAAGCTAGTAACAGCTTATCTGGTCTTTCTAGGAGAAACATCCACCTAGTCTTCTTAACTGAATTATTAACTTCTGTAACCACAATTACTATAATGACATCATGATCGGTAATCCCCGTTTCTCTGCTGACGTTGTCGATGAGGGCTGGCCTCTTTGTAGCTACAAGGTCTAAGATATTTCCGTTCCGTGTAGGCTGCCGAAGTGGCTGCTCAAGACAGTTTTCGGAAAACGTGTTCCAAAGTACCTTGAATGAATGTCTGTCTGTACCTTCTAGTATGAAGTTATTCATATACAAGTCTATAATCAGAATGTTAAAGTACCTTCCAAATAGTAATGCATGATCTGGCTATTTACGCGCTACTGACCATAGACATTCTTTGAATGACTCTAGAACTGTCACAGCATAATCGGGTGACCGGTAAAAAATCCAACAATTGCTTGTTTTCACATGTTATGCGCGACCTGATAGCTTTACTGTCATACTCAACTTCGACCTCAATAGAGACAATGGTTTTGTGAACTGCAATGAACATTCCCCTCCCATGGCCTCTAATCCGATATATGTTCTATGACTCGCTAAACATAGCAGAGCTTTCCACTTTGGGTGTCATTTAGCTCTTGGTCCCGAGAACAATTAGAGCGCTAAATCTTTCCTCGAGTTCTGTAAAGTCGGGAAATTTGTTTCAATTACTTCGACAATTTACTGATAAGATTCTGACATTCGAATACTTGGGGCGATTTTGTAAGTAAGAAGTATAACAGCTGTTGACACAATTAAATGATAAAATCACTAATTTTTCCCATATCTAAATAGCTACCGGTGTATATGTTCATTGTATATTCTGAAGCATATGAAGTACCACAGTCATGACACCCAGGCCTGGGTCATATTTTAAGAACTTTCTTCAGTGGGATAATTTGCAAAATACGCGGCTGGTGAGTGATAACTGGTGATCATTCATAATTCGAGTATATTCCATATTAAAATAGCAGGCACGGAGTTTTGTGGCGAAAAATGTAATTCTGTGTGACATTTATGTTTTACGATAGGAAACTGACTTGGAACTAATACGACCGCACAGTAACTCCAGTAGTTTTCGAACAGGTACAATGTGGGACCATAAAGGAAAAACCTCTTTAGTATGTAACAAAATCCTTGAAATAGAAAGCAGAATGAATGTGTTTAATCAACTAGCTCATCCACATACATGAGGTATAACAGCGAATGTGGATTATGTATGACTGAAAATCAGCTTTCAGAATTTACTTAGGAACAACAAATGTGAAATGTACTTCAAACAAACTATAACTTTCTCGGGTAAATATCGGCAATAACTACTGTATTCTTATTCTTTCTTTACACGGTTTATCACTGTAAATACACAAAATATTCAAAGTAAATCCGGAGAACGGTTGTGACAGTGTATTAAGTAGATTTTGTCTCTGAAGATTCTCCTCCACACCCAAAAACTTCTCAATCGTGCGTTCGCGCACTTACTTCCTCTGGTAGGAAGGCAGCCGTTGCAGCGAATGGTTCGCGGCTATTCGGCGTCGTTAGGGCATTCGTCGCTAGAACTCTGTGAGGAAATGAACAGTGAATGTTTGGCTTGAGACGCTACAGTGTATTCACAGTGTACAATAATTCGTGAGAGATGTACTGAATTGATTTGTAGTCGTTATCCATCAACGATAACAACGAACATGTAGATCACGTAACACACTTAAATAATTGTCAATAATAACGAAAAGGATTCATTGTTTTTGGTATCGTGATTCTCATCAAATTTTTATTTGAATTTCAACCAGTTGTAAAGTATCTTTTCCCGCGTGGTCCACATGTTTGATTTTCAGCCGATCTAGATTCCAGTGTCGCTCACGCACATAGTTGAAACATCGGTATAGTCATTTTCCTTGTATCCGCTGCATATTAGAAAACACAAAAGGAGTAATGGCCATTTTAAGACTCTCATTCCTGCAATAGATTTTTCTTAGGCCTTACGTCAGCGTTATATCTTATGCAGTGGATCAGTTAATTTATATCGTGAAAATTATTTGGTGGCAAAGTTTAATTTATTATTGTAAAGGTAGTTACGCGTGATCCTTTCTAAGGTAAAATAAGTTTGCAGATAACGACTGTTAATTATACGTGTGAATTATCCACATATCATACACTCTAAATCATTTTAGAAAGTAAAATGGTTAAAATCTAAGAGAAGTGAATGTAAAATGCAAGTTTTCGTAAACTTATATTTGAGGCTACAATTTCAGCGCAGATAATGGGACTATTTTACTTTGTTGTTCGATAAACCTGCTGTACGGGGAAATTTTAAATTCAGCCTACAATAAATGCAAAGTTTATCCAGTGCCAACCGCCACCACGTAAGTCGGCTGTGACTGTCGCAATGCATATTAGCGCTCGAAACTAAAGCACAATTACCGCTACTCTCGCAGTAGTCGTATATTTATAGTTACTGGCAACCGCTACTATGCAGTACTTCAGTAGTTTATCTGAATGTTGGAACTTCGTCAATTCTCTGTTTACTTGATGTTTCTTTTCTTGCTGTGTACCTTCCTGCGTTCTGCCTACGTAAATTCTCCTACTCGCAACTGTCTCTTTTATACTACGACCAGCTTTCATAAAAGGCCATCACATCTACGCATCGTACCATACACACACACACACACACACACAGACACACACACACACACAAACACACACACACACACACACAAATAAAAAAAGAAACATTTTTAATTGGTTATTATTGGTGTCTTCGTCTTAAGCATTCTCCAATTTAATTAAAGAGAAATTTTTCACCAGACACGTTTCGCTTTTATTTTTAAAGTTTTTCAGTGGTCATTCTGCAAACTGGATACATACGTTTGTACATTTTTGGTTGTTTTAGATTAAAAGAAGCATTTTGTTTATTAAGCTTTTGTGTAATTTGCTTACGATATTTCAGCCTCTTGTTTAGATATTCTCCAAACCACTGTTTCTTTCCTCTTTGTTAGTAGAGGTTCGTGTTGCAAAACTACGTTTCACATAGACACTTGTCAGTTTTTGACATTCTGCACTCTTGTTGTGTAAACATTCCCTTTTAGTAAATGACAGTAAGCATAAGAAAGGAAAACAATAATGAATCATTTTAACAGCTACTATGGGTGATGTCCGTTCAAAAAATAATATTACTTACGAAAAAAAAAATCACGAATAAATTGTGTCACTATCAGTTTCGGCATTTAACTACTATCTTCAGATCTGGAAGCGAAGGAATACTAAATACAACTAATGGACAATATACATCTTATAAACAATAAATAATTTAATAATGGTAAGACAGTAATTTCATAAATATAAAAAACACGAGCTTAAAAAGGAGATTAAATATATCTAAATGAAAGAGAAGAAGCCTTATATTACCGATATGTGACATAGCTAAAGTGACAGCTTCATAATTTACAAAGAAAGCTTGGCATCGTTAAATAGATATAATAATGCAGTTCAGATTAACCATAGTTGCAATCCCCTGTTTACCAGAGGTTTACATTGGTTTTAAGGCAAATGTAACCGCTAATCACCTACTGTTTGTTACTATTTTGTGAACTATTCTGTGCCACTACTAGCCAGTCTGGTAACTGGTTGAAAACAACAGGGATTGTGTAATGAGTCAGATCTAAAGATCTGCTCTACTTCTTCGTGGGAGAGAATGAAATGTACACATATACAGCTCATGTAAAGATGGAAATACCCTTTAATCTATTGCTGGGAAGACGAGTGCCATGAAGGGCAATGTAACAGCTAATCCCGTACGGTTTGTTAGTAATTTGTAAATCATTCTGTGCCACTACCAGCCAATCTGGTAACTGGATGAAAATAACATTCTGTAATGAGACAGCTCTAAAGACCTAGTCTACTTCTTTGGGAGAGGGAATGAAACATACACATATACAGATCATCTAAGGATGGAAATATCGTTTAATCTCTTTCTGGAAAGAAGGGCAATTATTGACAATATGTACTGATTCATTTTAAAAGCCCTCTCCTACATCCACCAGAGACTTTGTACAGATTGCCAACAGATTGTGATGTAAGCTTTCCTCCTTCGATTTGTTTCTCAAGACACTTACAACCCCTTGAAGTACCATGTAGAAGACAGTCACGAAGTGAATAGTTAGTGAGGAATCGTAATACGCAGTGGAACATTTCCACTGTTTGCCTTTGCTCTGAAGCACAATTTGTGATTTTTCAAGACTTTTACAATCATTTTCTATTTCATTTTATATTCTGTGTCACTCATCAGAATAGAGAACTGTTCGTTGACTATCACTGCTCGTTGTTACTGCGGTTATTGTATAAGATTATTTTACATAGGCACAGTTCACGTAGCACCAGAATGCCCGGTCCGTGAATGGATCTGATTACTATCTCATCATCACGTGAAGTCACGCACTGAAAGCTGAAATGCGTCCTGAAAATATTACGCAGCAATGCTAAATTGACAATTATTATTCATTTTTCGTTCAGTGACACACGAATAATCACTGAGTAGCTGGTCAGCCGTTGTGGCCGAGCGGTCCTAGCCGCTTCAGTCCGGACCCGCGCTGCAGCTACGGTCGCAGGTTCGAATCCTGCCTCTGGCATGGATGTGTGTGATGTCCTTACGTTAGTTAAGTTTAAGTAGTTCTCCGAGTCTAGGGGACTGATGACCTCATATATTAAGTCCCATAGTGCTTAGAGCCATTTGAACCACTGAGTGGCTGAATGGCTTTTCGTCGTTTACTATGTACTGTTATTATTGGATTGTGATTCATACTTCCATTAGTTAACTTAGAGGAGAAAATAAGTCTACTTACAAAGACTATAACGTATCTCGCCTCTAAGAGTGAAACACCCTCTATTTTATGTTTGATACTCCTGCCAAGGAATTAATCGAAGTTCAAAACACCGTCAAAATTTAGTCGATGGAGTGAGTGTCCTAAACGAAATCAGAAAATGTTTATTCAACTCGGGAGTCTACAGAGCATTGTATTACTCGCGCAGACAAAGTTGACACTCGGCGCGGTGGCTGATGGGAATGACTGTAAATGTGAAATGCCTTTACGGTCGCTCCCATTAGCCACCGCGCCGAGTGTCAACTATGTTTGCGCGTATAATACGTTACACCAATATTGCAAATTTATAGGATTTTTTTAAACAGACGAAATATTATTGGATATGGCTTTAGGCTAATTTTGGCGTTTATTACTCATGAAGACTTTATTTTCTGCGTGTAATACAGACTTCGTAGACTTTAAACAATAAATGTCTACCTATGTAGGCATACAAACGGCACACACACACACACACACACACACACACACACACACACACACACACACACACACACACATACATGCATCGGGCAGTAAGAATCGAGATTAATGTAACTCTTTGGAACTGTAAGGCTTGTGTCTCTCGTGTCATAGATATATCCTTAACAATTCTATTAAATCTTTTGTACTATTATATTTCTCTTGGAGGAAACGGTTATTTGCGGTAATAGTATTTTGTCTATTGATTTACGAGGGCTATCCACAAAGTACATTACGTTTTGGAATTAAAAATAAATAAAGTGTTGGAATTTTTTTTTATTATATACAGATGAAAGCCACACTTAAATACTACTTTTCTACATAGTTGCCATTTAAATTAAGGCACTTATCGTAGCGATGGACGAGCTTGGAAATTCCTTCGTCGTAAAATTCGGCCGCCTGCGCCTTCAACCACGACCACGTGCTTACCTCTTTTGGGACAGAAAAGGTGTGTTTTTTGTGGATTTCCTGGAAAGAGGCACTACAATAAACTCTCAAAGGTATTGCCAAACTCTGCACAACCTCAGAAGAGCAATACAAAACAAGCGCAGGGGAAAGTTGGGCTCAAAGATCTTGCTGATTCACGACAACGCCCGGGCCCACACGGCAAATGCCACTCGTGAAGTTCTCGAATCTCTTAAGTGGGAGTTGTTTCCTTATCCGCCGTACAGTCCCGACCTGGCACCGAGCGACTTCCACCTATTCCCAGCAATGAAGAAGTGGTTGGCTATGCAGCGTTTTGATGACGACGTACAGCTTCAAGAAGAGGTAACCACGTGGTTGAAGGCGCAGGCGGCCGAATTTTACGACGAAGGAATTTCCAAGCTCGTCCATCGCTACGATAAGTGCCTTAATTTAAATGGCAACTATGTAGAAAAGTAGTATTCAAGTGTGGCTTTCATCTGTATACAATTAAAAAAATATCCAATACTTTATTTATTTTTAATTTCAAAACGTAATGTACTTTGTGGATAGCCCTCGTACTTCAGCTTCTCCAGAGAAAGGTAATACAATTACTAGTAACATGGTCACCGTCAATTTGCAACTCCTACAGTCCTGGAAAGGGAAACTTTGCCTCGAGTATTTTTGCTCGTCAGACCTCGATTCACACTAACTCTGTTACAGTCTACTACCTCAAGAACTGTCGTTCACTGAAGACTTCAATGTATGACTGGTCCTATACGGAAGTGACAATTTCGTGTTACCAGCTAGTGTCTGCGATTTCCATACTACACTCCTGGAAATTGAAATAAGAACACCGTGAATTCATTGTCCCAGGAAGGGGAAACTTTATTGACACATTCCTGGGGTCAGATACATCACATGATCACACTGACAGAACCACAGGCACATAGACACAGGCAACAGAGCATGCACAATGTCGGCACTAGTACAGTGTATATCCACCTTTCGCAGCAATGCAGGCTGCTATTCTCCCATGGAGACGATCGTAGAGATGCTGGATGTAGTCCTGTGGAACGGCTTGCCATGCCATTTCCACCTGGCGCCTCAGTTGGACCAGCGTTCGTGCTGGACGTGCAGACCGCGTAAGACGACGCTTCATCCAGTCCCAAACATGCTCAATGGGGGACAGATCCGGAGATCTTGCTGGCCAGGGTAGTTGACTTACACCTTCTAGAGCACGTTGGGTGGCACGGGATACATGCGGACGTGCATTGTCCTGTTGGAACAGCAAGTTCCCTTGCCGGTCTAGGAATGGTAGAACGATGGGTTCGATGACGGTTTGGATGTACCGTGCACTATTCAGTGTCCCCTCGACGATCACCAGTGGTGTACGGCCAGTGTAGGAGATCGCTCCCCACACCATGATGCCGGGTGTTGGCCCTGTGTGCCTCGGTCGTATGCAGTCCTGATTGTGGCGCTCACCTGCACGGCGCCAAACACGCATACGACCATCATTGGCACCAAGGCAGAAGCGACTCTCATCGCTGAAGACGACACGTCTCCATTCGTCCCTCCATTCACGCCTGTCGCGACACCACTGGAGGCGGGCTGCACGATGTTGGGGCGTGAGCGGAAGACGGCCTAACGGTGTGCGGGACCGTAGCCCAGCTTCATGGAGACGGTTGCGAATGGTCCTCGCCGATACCCCAGGAGCAACAGTGTCCCTAATTTGCTGGGAAGTGGCGGTGCGGTCCCCTACGGCACTGCGTAGGATCCTACGGTCTTGGCGTGCATCCGTGCGTCGCTGCGGTGCGGTCCCAGGTCGACGGGCACGTGCACCTTCCGCCGACCACTGGCGACAACATCGATGTACTGTGGAGACCTCACGCCCCACGTGTTGAGCAATTCGGCTGTACGTCCACCCGGCCTCCCGCATGCCCACTATACGCCCTCGCTCAAAGTCCGTCAACTGCACATACGGTTCACGTCCACGCTGTCGCGGCATGCTACCAGTGTTAAAGACTGCGATGGAGCTCCGTATGCCACGGCAAACTGGCTGACACTGACGGCGGCGGTGCACAAATGCTGCGCAGCTAGCGCCATTCGACGGCCAACACCGCGGTTCCTGGTGTGTCCGCTGTGCCGTGCGTGTGATCATTGCTTGTACAGCCCCCTCGCAGTGTCCGGAGCAAGTATGGTGGGTCTGACACACCGGTGTCAATGTGTTCTTTTTTCCATTTCCAGGAGTGTACTTCTTCACCACGTTTGCGAATTCCGAAGAACGTACGCGTGCAAATCCTAATACATGTGTTATATAACACGTGTCGTGTTGTAACTGTTGTTTTACTCCTTATGATAAACTATCTATTGTGTCAAAGTTATAGTTTGATGACGGCAACAATGGCCCGAGAATTCTGTAGACTCCCTTGGCCGCGAGAAACGCCATTGTAGTGCGGTCGCAAGAAGAAGGTGAACGAAACACTTACCAATGACTTATAGAACTTACAAGGGAACCTCCCCATCGCACCCCCCTCAGATTTAGTTATAAGTTGGCACAGTGGATAGGCCTTGAAAAACTGAACACAGATCAATCGAGAAAACAGAAAGAAGTTGTGTGGAACTATGAAAAAAATTAGTAAAATATACAAACTGAGTAGTCCATGCGAAGATAGGTAACATCAAGGACAATGGGAGTCAGGGAGCGCCGTGGTCCCATGGTTAGTGAGAGCAGCTACGGAACCAGAGGTCCTAGGTTCAAGTCTTCCCTCGAATGAAGAGTTTAATTTTTTATTTTCAGTTTATGTGACAAACTCTTATGTTTTCATCACTTTTTTGGGAGTGATTATCACATCGACAAGAAAACCTAAATCGGGCAAGGTAGATGAATCTTTTTACCCATTCGCTAAGTGTACAAGATAGGTGGTCCGACAACATATTCCTGTCATGTGACGCACATGCCGTCACCAGTGTCGTATAGAATATATCAGACATGTTTTCCTGTGGAGGAATCGGTTCCCATTGGAGAGGCACGTCCTTTCGTCTACTAATCGCACGGTTTTGCGGTGCGGTCGCAAAACATAGACACTAAACTTATTACAGTGAACAGAGACGTCATTGAACGAACGGACAGATCATAACTTTGCGAAAATAAAGAAAGTAAAATTTTCAGTCGAAGGGAGACTTGAACCAAGGACCTCTCGTTCCGCAGCTACTCACACCAACCACGGGACCATGGCGCTCCTGGACTCCCATTGTCCTTGATGTTGCCTATCTTCGCATGGACTACTCAGTTTCTATATTTTACTAATTTTTTTCATAGTTCCACACAACTTCTTCCTGTTTTCTCGATTGATCTGTGTTCAGTTTTTCAAGGCCTATCCACTGTGACAAAATTATAACTAAATCTGAGGGGGGTGCGATGGGGAGTTTCCCTTTTTAGAAGAGTATTACAGAAAGTGAAGACCAGTAAAAGCCGGCCGGGGTGGCCGAGCGGTTCTAGGCACTACAGTGTGGAACGCGCGACCGCTACGGTCGCAGGTTCGAATCATGCCTCGGGCATGGATGTGTGTGATGCCCTTAGAGGAGTTAGGTTTAAGTAGTTCTAAGTTCTAGGGGACTGATGACCTCAGAAGTTGACTCCCATAGTGCTCAGAGCCATTTGAACCATTTGAACTACCGTAAAAGTGAGATCGACGCTTTTCATCGCAACACCCGCCAAACAAACAGGGAGCTGGACGTGGTGCTTTGCGGAAGGAGGCTGCAGCACAACCGCTTCCCCAAACATCTAGCTATAACCCTACATCCGTTCCGGACATATAAGAAACATCTGCAGATCACGGGACAGAAACTGAGAGACAGGAGTAACGTAATAGGAAGTTAGCCGGCGCATCTTGGGGCGTCAGCGCCGACATCCTAAGAACGGCCGCAGAGTCACTCGTGTAATCAGTTGCTGAATACTGTTGTCCTTTGTGGGGTAGAAGCAGTCACGCCAATGGGATCGATATTCACTTGAAGGATACAGTGAGACAGATACCTGGAACTGGCACCTCCATGTCTTCGATGCTAACGGGCTACATTTCATGAACTGTACAAATTAAACAATCCAATTATCCCAATAAAGTGACAAAGTCACTAAATACAATGATGAGCTATGACCTTATGACCAGCGACTGTCAGGTTGCGTTTCGGACGCGTCAAGCGATAGCTAAAATACGTAAGCGGAGCAGACACGGACGAGGGATCACCCTAATGAAGATACGGGTTACAAGTTGGGAAGTAAATTGTGATAAGTGATTATTACATAGTGCCTGTGAACGAGTATCTCGAAAACGGCGAACTGATCGAATGTTCACATGCTATTTTCGTGAGGACCTACAGAAGGAGGTAAAGGACAATGAAAGTACCACTAGGCACTAAATGACTGGATATTAACGACTCGACTCTCAAAGGGGGGGGGGGGCTTCGGAGGCTTGTTTTCTCGATAAAGCAGTATAGAAGGCGAATCTGTGACAGCTCTGACGAAAGAACACAATGATATACACGCAGATGTGTTTCTGAACACAGCATTCAGCACACATTGTTGAATATTGTGTTATGCAGCAGACGATCCATACGTGTTACGAAGTTGATCCAACGACATGGTCATTCACTATTGCAGTAGCCACGGGGTCAGCGGCAATGGACCGTGGATCAATGGAAACGTGTCACCTGGGCGGATGAATCACGTTTCTGGCTCCACCAGGTCCATGGTCGTCTCCACAAACGCCCTCATCCAGGCGAACGTGGGCCGTGCAACACAGTCTGTTGGGAGCAGTATTATGCTACGACAGGCATTCTCTTGCGCTTGCATGGGATCTGTGGTAGTAATCGAAGACAACGCGCCGCCTGCATACCACTTGCTTCCCCTCATTCTTGATGTCTTCCCTGAAAGCTATGTAATCTCTCAGGAGTAAAATTGTCCTTGTTTCGAAGCCAGAATCAAGCTACAGTGGTTTAAATGCGTGATAGTGAAATCAATTTTATTACTTGGCCACCAAATTCGCCTGATGTGAATCCGATGGAACCCATCTGGGTCGCTGTCGGGCGTCATCACAGCAAATATAAATGAGTGGCCCGTTATTTACGCGAATTACGTGACCTGTGCGTAGACATCTACTGCTACATACCTCCACAAAGCTACCAACAAGCTGTCGGATACGTGGTATGCAGTATCAGTGATGTATTTTCTCTCCGAAGATCGACAAGCAAGTATTTAAGCAGATGGTGAGAATGTTTTGGATCAGCAGTGTATTTAATAACCCGATTAAAGTCTGGGAAGCCAGTGTCGGAGAGCACAACAGAGTACAGCCGGCAGCCTTCATCCTTGAGGACGAATGGAGAAAACAATGGAACAGCACAAATGGATTTTTACTCAGCCCTCCCAGGAATGAACCTCCGAAGAACAAATGGAGTGCCTTCAGTCACATCAAAACCTCACACCCCGAACCAAAGAAATGGTGGGAAATGATGACGACTTTCAGTGCGAAAATCCAAAGAAGAATCACTAACGCACAAAGTATACGAATGCCCAAACAGCATGTTCGAAGGAACGATGAAAGATTTCATCTATGCTTCGCCAGCCATAAACGACTGGTTAAGCTCACGAGATATACAACTGCGATAATAAGATGAAGTTACTGTAATGTTTGCAAATTCTTGATCTTTTCAATGTTCTGTGACTTCACATGTATGTATAGTTTACAGTGTGACGTTTGCAAATTTGTAATTAACTGTATTAATATGTGTAATTTACTGACTGTTATATACAATATGTCTACATTTTAAACAATCAATTTACATGTACCGTATGAATGTGTAGGTACACCAAACGCTAAATAAAAATAAATAAATAGCACGAGGACTGGTGTTTGATGTAGTGCAACTTCCGGTCGTGTGTTAATCGGAGATAAACATAGGAACAGAACGATAAAATCACTAATCCAGTTTACACGTTGTCTACATGTGAGCACGGGGTGGGAACTTCAACAACTTTTGAGAAACTCTGTGTAGAGGAACATGGCGTTCTCTAGTTCTGCTCTTGCTGGGTTATTGGTGTTTTCATTCTTACCGATACTGGAGAGGTGTCGCACATACTGACGAAATTCAAATAATTCAGTTCCACGCGACGTGTATCGACGTGAGGCTAGTTTCACGCAGTAACATTATCGGGAATGTCCAAGTTTTTCCGTGTTCCTGCGTTGGAGATGCAAATCTGTGCTCTTACTGAAATGATGGACAGGTGTCACCTGACCTCCTGTGCGCTGGTGTGTTGAATTGACAAGCTGGTTTATCAGCAACTGCCACCATCTGGCTCCTCACTTCGAGTTGTGACATTATTCCAATTTAAATATGCCTGAATTTTTTATGTTCCCAGAGGAGGCTTATCTGCTATACAGAAACTTCTACCACTACGTCACACTCTATCATTCTTTCGTAAGCTATCAATATGTATTCTCTCTCTGTCTCTCTCACTCTCTCTCTCTCTCTCTGTCTCTCTCTCTGTTTCTCTCTCTTTCTCCTTCCGAATATGTCTCACAGATCCAACAGCACTGACCGCTGTGTCATGCTCAGCCTACAGGCCTCACTGAATGCAGACTTGGAGGGGCATGAGGTCAGTACATCGCTCTCACGGCCGTTGTCTGTTTCCTGCTTCTCCATCACGTAGCTCCTCAATTTGTTTAACAAGGACTGAATGCACCCCGCTTTCCAACAGTAATCGGCAGACTGGACGGTCACCATCGAAGTGCTAGCCAAGCTCGATAGCGCTTAAATTCAGTGATCTGACTGGAACCGGTGGTACCACTGCACCGAGGCCGTTGGCTATCGATGTGTAAACGTCATTACAAAAAATAGTACTAGTTAACGGCAGTCGTATATCCTTCTGGGGCCCTATAACCAACCAATTTGCAGTAGATTCGTGTCCCGTAAATGAGTCCATCACGTATTTTTCCACATAGGTTTTACTTTGTTCTGAAAAGCAGCTAACCATAGCTGTAACATATATTAGCACACGTTTTGAAGAAATACCTCAAAACATACAGCAAGTATGCATACTGATCCTACATAAGTTATCCGTTTAATTCCCAGAAAGGGATAGAATTTTGCCCTTGCTGATGGCTGATCAACTTTTCGCAGAACCGTACAACGGATATGCCGTCACGGACGTGGTACCTATCTAAGCTCTGGTATCATAATAACAGGTTGTTTGACGAAGACGAAAATTCCATTACACACTTTGTCATGTGAAGTGGCAGAGAAAGCATAAGAGAGCCCTAGTTGCCACGAACGTATAAAAAAATATCCTGGTGTATGGGACCATTCTGTCAAGGAAATGGTTCGCTACTTGTTATACACATATCAGTGCTCTAACGACAGGGAATGGAAAACATTCTGTTACCACATGCTATTTCCTTTAACAATTAAACTTTAATTTTTCATCACGATAGCCCTTTAACTGGTGATTAATTACAAAAAATCCCTCCAAGTTTGTCTTTCAAACCCGTAAAAGAAAATGAAATGCAGCTATCATTGATGTCAACACCCATCGATGGGATGTTTATTCACAACAAAGGTAATACTGTACGTCCTATAACGATGGAATAATAATAATAAGAAAAAGAAATAGAATAATAGATTTCTAGATTGGTAGAAATTTTAGAGCACAATCTGTAGAAATTCTTGCAGGATTGTTATCCAGTTATGAATAAGTCGGCCGTTCTTGCAGAATTAGACAGTAAAAGCATATTTAGCTCGGTTTATAAGGTGGAGGAAACCTCTTGGCAGTCAATCAGTATGACATTGCATTCATAAGTTTGCATGTTAATTGTCACCTGCCGATAATTTCAATTAGCGAACTTCGAGAACATGGAGACACATAACAGGGAGTCGTTCATTTTATTATCTAGTTGAGAAATTCATTGCTATTATCTGGCGTTTGCAGTCGGCGCCTGCGACAAAAGCACCCGGCAAGTGGATGTAGCTGTCAAATTAATGAACACCGCCCAACGACCAATAGACTTTCTGGCTGCCTCCTGGTGCCTGGTACAGAACACCACACGGAGAAACAATTCCAGAAAAACTTCGAAAATTCTTCTGATCTTTTGCTGAAGAAGAAAATGAATGAACATTGTTGATGTGAATTAGCCAAAGACCTAAATGTTTATTTGTATAATTATCTAACATTTAGGAATCAGCTTGGAGCGTTTCCAGATGGAATTTTTCTAATTTCTCACTGCAGTCGTCGATAAATGAAATTATCATCGGCAAGCGAAATTCCTACTCGAGAATGATAAAACGGACTTGTTTACTAATTCTTGAGGTAGATATTCAAATAAGTATCTTATACACCAATCATAGACCGTTTCGTACATTTTCTCCGGACTTTCATGGAGAGTATAATAACGTGTTTGATGAGGAATAAAACAAATACAGCAGAAGTGGGAGGCAGACTATTAGTCACTTAAAGCATGGAAAAATATACAAAAACTAGTGGTTGCACAGCAACAGAAGATTTACCGCTCATGGTAATTTCATTGATACAGTATAAATGTAATTCTATTTGCGAATGACTTTAATATCTGGCTTTCTGTGCTAATTCGGACTAATCTCGTCATTTCTTGTACGGCTCGTCCCGGGGGATGTCCGAGTCCTCCCTCGGGCATGGGTGTGTGTGTTTGTCCTTTGGATAATTTAGGTTAAGTATTGTGTAAGCTTAGGGACTGATGACCTTAGCAGTTAAGTCCCATAAGATTTCACACACATCTGAATATTTTTAACGTCATTTCTGATAAATCGGTCACTCCATCCTAGTTGTAGGTGGTCTATTTAATGGCTCCCAGGGGCCACGAGTTTCTGTTTACAGCATTTCATATAATTATTAAGTAAATTTAAAAATGTAAATGCTGATTAACCTGCATATTGAGAGGTGTAATCTTACGTTAAATGTGTAACATGATATGTGAAGTGTTAAAGTTGAAAACTGTGCATATATCTTGAGGCATCGTAAATGAAGACGCGCAAATACCCAGACTATACTCGTCCAGTATTTGAAAACGAAAACACTTAGTGACTTCCAACAAACATAACATATAATTTCAGATCACTTCGGAACTTTTTTCTCGCTGATCTCCCCCCCAAACACAGAATAATGAAAGGAATGGAGATACTGCTTACGACCTTCTCACTGTTGAGCATCAGCCACTACGTTTTAATTTATTTACTCACTTGCAAAGTAATCACACGTTTGAAGCTGTTTTATACACAGGAGTTCTTGTCTTTAAGCGGTCTGGGTTCGAGTTGCTGATATATAACGAGAGGCGAAACAACTATGCACAAAAATGTTGGTGTAGTAGAAAACATTTGCGACAAAGTTGCAAAATGTCAGACTAGTACTACATTATCGTTATTTCTCTCTGGTTCTCTAGAGAGACAATACAGGGCCAGCACAAATTAGTATGAGTGCTACACCAAACAGCGAATTCAAGCAACACCACTGTATTGTCATTGTGCTCTAACACCTCTCGAAATTCTATGACATGTCAGTGCGTATGGGAACTTTGCGGTCTCGTGCTGACCTCCTCTTGTTGGACTATAAAGGCATCAGGATGGTAAACCCTCAGGGAATGTTTAGACTGCGCAGTTACTAGCACACAAGGCTTATGCTGCTTATTTTAGTAACATAAAAGTGAATAATAAAACAATAGGATACTCATAATGGTAGAACAAAGAAAACTCGTCGAAAGAAGGTGCTAAACTGGGAGTTAAGCTGGCTGTTTTAGTAATATGAAAGTATATATAAAAAATAATAGGCCACTCTTAATTGTAGAACAAAGAAAACTATCTGAAAGAAGGTACTAAACTGGGAGTTACTTTAGTAAGAAATCTAGCACTGCAAAAGTGACTACCGAATAACTGTAACATAACAAGGTAACTGAAATAAAGAAAGGACTTTGTGGTAGAACTGCCAATGTTAGTTCTGTTCTCAGTGAGTTTAATGTGAAGCTGGGCTTAGGGACTGAGCTAACATCTAACGAAAATATACAACTTTAAAAGACATTTACAATGTTCCCTGCCACCTTAAGTGTGGCATCGGCCACAGCAAGTTCCTAAGATTTTCCTGTTACAGTCGAGCTTGGTGAAACTAGTTTTTCAGTGGACATGTGCAATCAGATGTTCAAGAAATTTCCCTAGCAAATCGTTGTGCCTTCCGGTCCGATAACGGTTCCATTTGCACAGTTAGAGACGTAGAAGATTGGATGGATGAACAGAAGGAGGTAATGTTGTTACCTGGTCTGGCCTCGTAATCTGTGTATTTTGACGTTGCGGAGGAATTGTTGTTTATGTTCGATGAACAATTTAATGACAGTTAACATAATCTCGGATAAGTGAAATAGCTTCATCGTGAATATTTCCTGCAAAACTTCATTGACTATCTTCAGCATTTATATGGATTTCATTGACTACCTTAGGATTTATATTCATCAAGACGATTCATGCAATTTTACCAATGTCGCGAAACTTGTGTAAACCGGACACTAAACAGAATGTAATGGTATAAAGTCGTATTTGCTACAACTTATGACTTAAGCGCACATGTTTCCTCCTGAATGTACACTTTTATGGGCCTTGAGGCCGGTCGTGCATCACTTGGCTGGGTACTGGTGTTATTTTGTACAAGCAATAGACTTCGATTTATTGGCAGTATACTAGGAATCTACAGTTTTTCTACGATTGAAGTTACAAACCAAACGTTTGTACAACCCTCACAATCAAACATTTAACTGCCGAGAAAATGTAACGGACCTAGAGAAAATACTTAAGAGGTAGGCAGTCGAAGAAAGACGTTGTTTACCCATCGGGAAAATATCTTGGAACATATGGGGTAGGAATTTTGGACGTGGAGTCTAAGAGTATTCTTCATGAAGCTACCTACTGTTAGCGCCAGCACTGTATGGGAAAGAATTGTAGAAGAGGCATACTGTTCAGAATTATTTCCATGTTCCATCCATTAACGTAACTGATGTAAATCTTAGTATTGGTAGAATAAAATGACCTCTGTGTCTCACATACTGTAGCAACCCGAAGAATTTGCGTATCTGCGTGTATCTACATGCAGCTGCTCTGAGTTACTGGGGCTGTTTTAGTTCCATGAAATACACACATTTCATAGCCTGATGTATTAGGACACTTACGACGCGTAGTCACTGTCCTCATTGTTTCCGTTCTAAAAGAGTAGGCCAGACTGCCGAACACCAAACCACATGACTGGTACAGAACCGTCACACGGAATTCACTTCTGCAGGCTGAGAATGGCATGTACAATGACGCACTGATCGAGTTAGGCAGCGGAAAAAGTATACCTGTCAGACTCAACGTAAAATCAAAAATAAATTACATGTCCTTTCATATGAACTGCACTGAAAAAAAATTCAGAGGTGTTCAGAGACTGTTTTGGTATCAGGGACCTAAGAGCCCCGGTGGCTGGTTGCAAAGAAAAAGTTAATTGTGATTAATTCGGTTTGTTACTTTTCAGACTGTCAAAATTCTTTTACAATAGCGAAAAAAGCCTTCAATATGTAATCACCAAAACGAAGAACGCAAAATACAATAGTAACGTAACAGCCCTCTGACGACTGCTGCGGGAACATTTCAACACTGCGGTGTAGTGCTACTCTTCTTACTTTAGAGAACACATACACGAGATGCAAATCAGCCAACTCATTTATTAGTAAACGAAACAGTATTACAGTGTATCACTTTTGACGTATAGCTAACCTGCCAGAAAAATATACCCAGGAGATAAGAGAGCAATATCGAATGCAAGCTTGCGAGTAAAGGGGGCCTTATTGTTGTCAACGCCCATCCCCGGGAGCGAATGGAACAGCCTTACTGATTTTTGTCGTAAGCGCATCAGGCAGTGGTCTATGGCCTGTTCTGTGCCTGACGTTTCGCCTCCAGCTGCTGTATGAGTCTAAAACTTCATTTTTCAATGTACACACATACAGAGACTAGTGGACTTTCAGGGCATAGAGTCTATAGACGTCCATTGACGTGGATGGATACCTGCACGAAAATTTCAAATAGAATCCCAGAGCAGAAAAGACGAGAGATTAAGACACTGGCGGACCGTGGAAAAAATCTCTGCGAGGCATATAACGGGAGAATTTGGATTTAAAATTTGCTTTCTGAAGGAATGGCTAGTTGGACAGTGAGATTAATAGGTAACTACATCATAATAAATCTGTAGCTTTCAGGGAAAAAGAACTAGCTAAACCGAAAGATCCTTCGTCTACTCCCGCGCCCCCTCCCCGTAATCGTATCCAACAGTCACAGATCGCATGAGCAGAGTGATAAGAAAGCCTCTGACGATCAATATGGGTAACGCAACACTAAGCACTGATACATACCTTATAACGCGACTAATTCCCGCGTAATAAAAATCAGCAAGAATGCGTTAACGGCCGTGAAGGCGTGCTGTGATGTAACAGAGTAAGTTTATTTCCAAACAAGACACATTTTATGCCGAAGCATCGGCACTGTTGCGCAGATGTTTCAATGCATTGCAGATACTCAGATAAATGAGGGAAGCAATAAAAAGACAATTTGATAACTCTATAACCTGCTACCGGAGACCACAGGTGCTTCGTTCCAAAACCCTCAGAAAATATCGGTGAGGAATCTCCTGAGCTTTGCCAGTTGATGACCACGTAGAACTGTCTAAAGGACAATACTTTGTCCATTTGAATGTTTTATTATTTGATCTCAATACGTAATTGTAGTTCAGGCTTTTTAGTCATTCTCAAGTGATTCATTGGTGCTCTTTCAACATTGGTTACTTTTCATGTCGTGGTACTTGTCAAGAACATCATATTAATTCTTTTTCCGAACAGGGATCTTCATATTCATGTCACTTACATAATTATCTTTGGTTCTTGTGTGAAATAAATAATTTGTTGCTTTTCGTGTTTTGTTACATGTCATGGACATCATATTCATCATTCTCCGAACAAGGATCGTCATACTAATATCACTTACATAATTACCTTTGGTTCTTGTGTACAGTAAATAAATTTACAAGGTGTATGATTCTTTCAAAAAAATGGCTCTGAGCACTATGGGACAACATCTCAGGTATCAGTCCCCTAGAACTTAGAACTACTTAAACATAACTAACGTAAGGACATGACACACATCCATGCCCGAGGCAGGATTCGAACCTGCGACCGCAGCGGTCGCACGGTTCCAGACGAGAGCGCCTAGAACCGCTCGGCCACTCCGGCCGGCTCATGATTCTTTCACTTCGCATAGTAACAAAAGAGCCATTAAAATGACGATCCCTGTACAGGCAAATGATAAATACATTGCTGTTGACATGTAACAAGATATGAAGGGTAAGTAATTTTTGTTTGGGTAGGTAACTTTTGTTTGGGAAACAGAAATTCCACAGCTTTATTATAATTCTAATTCATATATTTTCCTTTTGTTCTTTGCGACTAGTTCCACGGCACAGTCTCATTCTGGAATAACCATTCAGCCAAGTCGTCGGACTAGTCTAGCATTAACACGGCCCAACTGTGAACAGTGATGATGCACAACTCCAGTATGACGACTAGACTGATGACAGGACTGGATGCACAAGAGTGGGGCTGCACAGTCAGACTAGTGGCGAAGAGCAAAAGGTATAGAAATAAATAAATTTAAAAATGTGTAAGCGGTGGAACATCTGTTTCAAAATCAAATACTTATCAGCTATGAACCAGCCGCTAATGGAAAATTGAATTGAGAGATGTGTCGCCGCATATCGGTAACGCAGCCGAAATTTCAATAGTTTACCCAGAGGAAAATGAAAAACGTTTAATGGCGAAAGCATTATCGTGTGGACAATTTGCCTGTGGATAGCTTGTTCAAGTTGTGTACTTTGGTGACTCAGAGGAGAGCAACATTGTGGAGGAGTGTAAGTGAGTGTAGGAGAAGACTGGTGAGTTGGGTGTGGGAAGCAGAGGTCCGGTGGGCGCGGGAGCGCTCGGCGCGCAACAGCCGGGGAGTCCCCTACCTCTGGGCAGGGCGAGCAGCAGCAGCAGCAGCAGCAGCGACGACGCGGCGGCGGCCGGCGACATGTTGCGCCGCTAGCGGAGGCGGGTGCCGGAGCGTGGGCAGGGGGCGCCGCCGGACTGCGCCGTCATAGCGCTGGAGCTCCAGCTGCCTCCGCCACAGCAGCCAGCAGCCAGCAGCCAGCAGCCTCCGCAGCTCCTGCCGACGCCGCAGCCACCGCCGGAGTGCCGGACAGCCGGCCGGAGCGTCGCTGCTGCCTCGGCCGCCAGTCGGCGCGACGCCCGCCGCCGCCGCCGCCTCGCCTGATCAATATTAGAGCGGGCGGGGCGCGTGCGCCGGGCTCGGCGCCTCCCAGGCCGCGCTCCGGCCGCCTCACAGCTGCTGCCGCCCCACGCCGCCGCGCACGTACCCACCCACCTCTCCGAGGAGGCGCCGTGGACCAGGTTGTTTCAATAGGATTAGCGAATACCGGAGGCGGTAACGGTGATGGTAGGAGTTTCTTCTTTTCTTC
The DNA here is from genome assembly GCF_023898315.1 of Schistocerca nitens. Taxonomy (NCBI): domain Eukaryota; kingdom Metazoa; phylum Arthropoda; class Insecta; order Orthoptera; family Acrididae; genus Schistocerca; species Schistocerca nitens. The sequence continues at coordinate 419,002,414 of NC_064619.1, read as the reverse complement.
TTCCTGAAGCGTTAAGCTTCTCTTTTTTCCCATCATCTCCTATATTCTCGTATTGTAGTCCTTCTTGGTTCACACCATCCTTCACCTGGCCTCTCCATCTTGTTCGTGGTCTTCACCTGGTCCCTCAATCTTGTGCTCTACAAGTTGCTCTTCCTCCAGATTCCGTCCATTCTAGGCTCTCTCCTTCGAAGTCTTCGTCGTTCCATTCTTTTAATGTGGCCAAACCAATTAAGCTCAAAATGGCTCTGAGCACTATGGGACTTAACAGCTATGGTCATCAGTCAAACCAATTAAGCCTTTTACTCTCTGTGGTGTACTGCTTCCCACACAGTGGTAAGCACAGATGGGACACAGAGTGGAGTAGCAGTTGTCATTGCAGCGACAAGAGCAGAAATGGTTAGCGACACCTAAACATTAGTAAAGAGGAGTCTGGGTAACTTGTGGCTTACTCCAAGCGTTGCGAAGGAAAACACCAACACAGTTACACTACTGGCCATTAAAATTGCTACACTAAGGACAAATGCAGATGTTAAACGGGTATCCATTGGACAAATATATTATACTAGGACCGACATGTGATTACATTTTCACGGAATTTGGGTACATAGATCCTGAGAAATCAGTACCCAGAACAACCACCTCTGGCCATAATAACGGCCTTGATACGCCTAGGCACTGAGTCAAACAGAGCTTGGATGGCGTGTACAGGTACAGCTGCCCATGCAGCTTCAACACGATACCACAGATCATCAAGAGTACTGACTGGCGCATTGTGACGAGCCAGTTGCTCGCCCACCATTGACCAGACGTTTTCAATTGGTGAGAGATCTAGAGAATGTGCTGGCCAGGACAGCAGTCGAACATTTTCTGTATCCAGAAAGGCCCGTACAGGACCTGCAACATGCGGTCGCCCATTATACTGCTGAAATATAGGGTTTTGTAGGGATCGAATTAAGGGGAGAGCCACGGGTCGTAACATACCTGAAATGTAACGTCCACTGTTCAAAGTGCAGTCAATGCGAACAAGAGGTGACCGAGACGTGTAACCAATGGCACCCCATACCATCATGCCGGGTGATACGTCAGTATGGCGATGACGATGTACAATTCCAATGTGCGTTCACCGCGATGTCGCCAAACACGGATGCGACCATCATGAAGCCGTAAACAGAACCTGGATTCATCCGAAAAAATGAAGTTTTGCCATTCGTGCACCCAAGTTCGTCGTTGAGTACACCATCGCAGGCGCTCCTGTCTGTGATGGAGAGTCAAGGGTAACCGCAGCCATGGCCTCTGAGCTGATAGTCAATGCTGCTGCAAACCTCGTCGAATTGTTCCTGCAGATGATTGTTGTCTTGCAAACGTCCCCATATGTTGACTCATGGATCGAGACGTGGCTGCACGATCCGTTACAGCCATGCGGATAAGATGCCTGTCATCTCGACTGCTAGTGATACGAGGCCGTTGGGATCCAGCTCGGCGTTCCGTATTACCCTCCTGAACCCACCTATTCCATATTCTGCTAACACTCATTGGATCTCGACCAAAGCGAGCAGCAATGTCGCGATATGATAAACCGCAATCGCGATGGGCTACAATCCGACCTTTATCAAAGTTGGAAACGTGATGGTACGCATTTCTCCTCCTTACACGAGGCATCACAACAACGTTTCACCAGACAACGCCGGTCAACTGCTGTTTGTGTATCAGTAATCGGTTGGAAACTTTCCTCATTTCAGCACGTTGTAGGTGTTACCACCGTCGCTAACCTTGTGTGAATGCTCTGAAAAGCTAATATTTTGCATATCACAGCATTTTCTTCCTGTCGGTTAAATTTCGCGTCTGTAGCACGTCATCTTCGTGGTGTAGCAATTTTAATGGCCAGTAGTGTATTACAGGAAGCAAATTGTGGAACGTCACACGGTGTGAGAAAGCCGCTACAAATGTATCAGCGAACTGCAGAAGGCTGGCTAAGAGCCCCTGAGACTGCAACTGAGACTGGACAGCGCAGCTGCCGCCGGCCATCCTACATTTCGGCAGTAGAGGGCGGTCGTAGTCTGAGCCGCTGCAGGCATAGCACAGCAGGCGCGCATCATTGGATCCGCCAGGTACCAGCTCGACCGCTGTCAATGTGTGTCGGAAACGTGCGTTTCTGTTGCCAACTGTAAGGCGCTGATGGTGGTGGAATCTATATATAATACCACACTCTCCAGAGTTTCTTTAAGGTGCTTGATCGACAGGGTGTTTCCAGCGCGACCGTTACGGTCGCAGGTTCGAATACTGCCTCGGACATGGATGTGTCTGGTGTCCTTAGGTTACTTAGGTTGAAGTAGTTCTAAGTTCTAGGGGACAGATGACCCCAGAAGTTAAGTCCCATAGCGCTCAGAGCCATTTTTGACAGGGTGTTTCGTTTTCTTCCATTCCTTGTCCTGGCCTTTCTCGTCTTACCCGGGATTGAATTTTATCATTTTGAGAAGCCCGAAGGAGTGATCCGTTTTGCGTGTTAAAAACGTTCAACAGCCAAGATCGCCTAAATATTTCTTTATTTAAAACAACGAGGTTCGACAGGCTTTGCTGTCATCTTCAGCTCTTAAGTAATCTTTTTGTTATGAAATGTGAACATTTGACGTTGAACTTCACGCCATATTATCATTTAGAAGAAAATCAACAGATTGTAAAATGACAACTTGCGGTGAGGTCAAACGTAATTTTTTTTATTTTTTGACAAATATATCTTTTAAGACCTGAAGATAAAAGCAAAGTCCGTCGAAAGAGGCTGTCTTAAATAACGAAATATTTATGCGATATGGCTGTTAAATGTTTTTACCCACCATCTCTCGTAGAAAGCGCATCTCTGTCAATTTTATTCTGCTCAAATCTTTTATTGCCCAACATTCGTATTCATCGATCAAAATTAGATAACTCTTATGTCATGATCTTTCCTTTGGTAGGTATCTTCCCACAAGGTTCCATTTTGGGGCCCTTACTTTTTCTTGTGTATATCAATGACCTTTCATCAGTAACATTACCAGATGCCAAGTTTGTTTTGTTTGCCGATGATACAAACATTGCAATAAATAGCAAATCAAGTGTAGTCTTAGAAAGATCAGCCAATAAAATATTTGTGGACATTAATCACTGGTTCCTAGCCAATTCTTTGTCACTAAACTTTGAAAAAACACACTACATGCAGTTCAGAACTTGTAAGGGGTGTCCCAAGAGCATGTGTCTAACATACGATGACAAGAAGATTGAAGAAGTGGACAGTGTTAAATTCTTGGGATTACAGCTCGATAATAAATTCAACTGGGAGGAGCACACCACAGAACTGCTGAAGCGTCTTAACAAATCTCTGTGTGCAATGCGAATTTTGTCAGACATAGGGGATATAAAAATGACAAAGCTGGCATACTATGCTTACTTTCATTCCATAATGTCATATGGGATTATTTTTTGGGGTAATTCATCAAGCCAAGCTAAAGTTTTCCGGGCACAAAAACGTGCAGTGAGAGTTATATATGGTGTGAACTCAAGAACATCCTGCAGAAGCCTGTTTAGGGAACTAGGAATACTAACTACTGCTTCCCAATATATTTATTCCTTAATGAAATTTGTCATTAAAAATATATCACTTTTTCAAACCAACAGCTCAATTCATGGAATCAATACTAGAAATAAGAATAATCTTCACAAGGATTTAAAGTCAATTAGTCTTGTACAAAAAGGTGTGCATTATTCAGGAACACACATTTTCAATAACTTGCCAGCAGCCATAAAAAGCCTAACAACCAATGAAATTCAGTTTAAGAGAAGGCTAAAGGATTTATTGGTGGCCAACTCCTTCTACTCCATTGATGAATTTCTTAGTAAAACCAACTGATTTGTATATAAGTACAACATAACTTCTGCACAATTTCAGTGCAGTAATGTGTTCATTGAAAGTTTCTGTGTCTGTGTGTGTGTGTGTGTGTGTGTGTGTGTGTGTGTGTGTGTGTGTGTGTGTGTGTGTGTGTTAGTATAATCTAACTTCTGCACCATTTCAGTGCAGTAATGTGTTCATTGTAAATAAGTTTTACATTCCTTGTATTACCTTATAAATAAATAAAAAACTTTTTTATTTTAAATTCAGTGCATTAGTATTTGTAAAATGACTCTTAGTGTTCATTAAAAAATGACGATCATTCCACTTGGGACCTGTGGAATGGTACATTAGCTTATTTGTTTTAGTTGTAAATATTTGTCATGTATTGTTGTTTTTCTGACATGTTCCACATCCTGGAGGACCTCCTCACTACGGATCAATTGGAATGAAAGTAAATCTAATCTAATCTAATCTAATCTAGTTAAGTCCCATACACAATCAGAAAATTTTGAACAATTTTCTATTCTTTCCGAAATTTCATCCTTGACGTTTCCTTTCTTCGTTCGTATATCTCTTAGATACTTGGGTGCATCTACTTCTTCAATAATTTCTTCATTGCAGCTTAACATCCTTCATTTTGTAAAATTTTACCTGCTCATATCCATTATTTCACTTTTCGGAAAGCTTATTTCCAAGCCTAAATCTGCACTTACTGTCAATTTCTGCTCATTTTCTTCCACACATCATCTGCTAATGCTATGATTTTCATATTATCTGCTATTACCCCTTAGCGAACTTTGCCTATGATGTTGTCCATGATTGTAATAAAAAGCACTGGCGAGAGAACATTGCCGTGCCCAACTCCTCTGCCCATTAGAAACCACTTTGATTTTTTGCTATTATCACACAATTCGGACATTTTTGCACATGTTTCAGATTCTCGATTGCATTCCTTTTCACAATTCATGCAATATCACTTAACAGTGTCTTAAGCCTTTTTCTATCTATGAATGCAGCTATGATGCCTTTCCCAAATTCCCATTACTTTTTTTACATCACCTCTAGCTCTACATATGGCATCTACAGTTAATCTTCGTGGTTGAAATTTTTCTTGTTTTCTTAAATGTGGTTCTCTGTTATTTCTGATTCTCTGTAAAATTATCTTTCCATAAATCTTCAAGCGGTTCAAAAATGGCGCTAAGCAGTGTGGGACTTAACATCTGAGGTCATCAGTCCCCTAGACTTAGAACTACTTAAACCTAACTAACCTAAGGACATCACACACATCCATGCCCTAGGCAGGATTCGAACCTGCGACTGGACTGAAGCGTCTAGAAGCGCTCGGCCACAACGGCCGGCTTCAAGTGGTGTCACGGTAGTGCTATTCCTCTGTAATTCTGACAGCGCTGCTTATTACCCTTCTTAAAGTTAGTTAGCAGTATTCGAATGAAGCTTCCCGTAGACCATGTGTCCAGTTTTCATGCGTTACAGAGGTACTGCAGTTACAATGGAACCCAAAGAAATACAGAAAGTATTGGGCAAAGGCCAATGATTAAGTTCAAAGTTCATTTTCGGAACTTCCAAAGCTGACTCACTTTCGAATACTCATCACAACACTACATTTAGCACTTTTATGGTCCTCTTGACGTTCTTTTATGAGAAGCAGTGCTGTTCATAACCCGAACGATCGGTTCATATTTACATGTTCTTTGTAAATTTTGCTTTATAGGCATACCCACAGGCAGAAACCTAAAGGGGTACGATCTGATGACTTTTCTGACCAGAAAACCTGCCCATTTCTGCTTAACTATATGCTGGGGAATGATAGGTGTAGATTATTTGTCACGAGCTCCGACATACTGGAAGAATGTAGCCATCCTTGTAGAGCAATAGTGTTTTTACCCCTGTTTTCCACAGCAACAGATGTACGTACAAATAATATACATAAATACAGTGTTTCGCCACTGCCACAAAAGATATTGTTTAGACCATATGCGTTTCACTTTATTTTAAACCATCTTCAGTGGTCCAAGTATCAGAGTGGTTTTTCTTAAAAATCTGTGTACATGGATAGTAAACAGTTCTCAAGATTTAAGTAACTAATAGTGACGGCACTATTTCGCCTGTTTACAACTTGACAGTACGTTATTTGGCGAACTACTATTATTTTGACAGTGATTGTTAGGTCTTCCATTCGTCTCCGTTTTTGGGTCTCGTACGACGTAATTATATGAGTATTTATTTCTTATCGCCGTTATTAGTTACTCGGGTAATTTTCTCTATTTCAACGAATATTTCCCTCTTGTATTCAGATACCCACCGACAGATACGACTTTAAGCTACGAAACCGATTGTAGTTTCAAATAAAACTTGTTTTTGCGGTTTTAATTCCACAGGATACCAATAAAGGGTATCAAATTACTGTTATTACTCACAATTTTTGGTTCTGTTCTTTATTTTTAGCGTTCGTCTACACATATGTGTTCGATTTTAGTACGTTGCAATTCACTGATACAGAACAATTTATCAGTTTCATGTTTCGTACATCCAATTACACCCCAGTTCAGTCTGTTTTGTTATTGCAGCATGCGTTCGAAACTCCACATGCAATGATCAGTAGCAGACGCTTCCACAAACACCAAAATAATGCAGAAGACGAGCGCCTCCCGCAACATTGAAACAAGATACACGCGGTGTAAGGGATCTGAACAACATGACCACGAAAGTCTAGAACTTTGTCAGTAAAGTGAAGTGTACTAAAATTAAGCGCACATGGGTGTGTATGGAAGATAGGGTGAAATGGCTGTACGAAGAATGAGGCAAAAAATCAAAAAGGAATTATTGTCGGAAGGACTGACTCAGAATATAAAAAAGTCAAAACAACTTTTGGTGAAATTAAAAGCAAGAGTGGTAACATTAAAATTGGAACGGGAATTCAACTGTTAAATGTAGAGGAGAGAGAGAATAGGTGGAAAGAGTACACTGAAGGCCTCTGTGAGAGGGAAGATTTGTCTGGTGTGATAGAAGAAGAAACAGGAGTCGATTTAGAAGAGACAGGGGATCCAGTATTAGAATCAGAATTTAAAAGAACTCTGGTGGGTTTAAGGTCAAATAATTGGGACAAGTGGCAACAAAACGACTGTTCACGTTGGCGTGTAGAGTGTATGATTCTGGCGATATATCATCTGACTTTCGAAAAATATCATATACACAATTCTGAAGAATGGAAGAGCCGATAAGTGCGAGAATTGTCACTCAATCAGCTCAATAGCTCATGGATCCAAGTTACTGACAAGAGATATATACAGAAGAATGGAAAAGAAAACTGAGGATGTGTTAGATGACGATCAGTTTGGCTTCAGGAAAGGTAAAGGCACCAGAGAGGCAGTTCTGACGCTGTGGTTGATAGTAGAAGAAATACTAAAGAAAAATCTAAACACGTTCACATGATCTGTTCACCTGTAAAAAGGGTTCGACTATGTAAAATGGTGCAAGATGTTCGAAACTCTTAGAAAAATGGGTGTTTACTATAGGCAATGATGGGTAATACAAAATAGCCAAGAGCCAAAGGGAAACAATAAGAGTGGAAGGCCAAGAACGAAATGCTCGGTTTGAAAAAGGTATATGTAAACTTTCGCCCCTACTGTTGAATCCATACATCGAAGAAGCAATGACTGAAATAAAAGAAAGGCTCAAGAGTGGGATTAAAATTCGTGGTGAAAGGATAACAGCGATAAGATTTTCTGATAACGGCGCTACCCTCAGTGAAAGTGAAGAAGAATTACGGAAGTTCTTGAATGGAATGAACAGTCTGATGAGTACAGAATATGGGCCTAGAGAAAACCGAATAACGACAGAAGTAATGTGTAGTATCAGGAATGAGAAGAGTGAGTAAGTTAACATCAGGATTGGCGAAGTTGATGAATCTGAGGAATTCCGCTACCTATACAGCAAAATCACCAGTGACGAATGGAGCGAGTACGACAGGAAAAGCAAGCTAACACTGACAAAAAGGACATTCCTCGAAAAGAGAAGTAAACTGGTATCAAACATAGGAAGAGGGATATGCTTGGAGCACAACATTGTACGGTAGTGAAACTTGGACTATGGGAAAACCGGAACAGAAGAGAATCGAAGCGTTTGAGATGTGGTGCTATAAGGGAACGTTGAAAATTAGGTTCACTGATAAAGTTAGGTATGAGAAGGTTCTCTGGGGAATCGGTGACGAAAAGAATATGTAGAAAACATTGACAAGAAGAAGGGACAGGATGGTAGGACATCTTTCAGGCAGCACGGAATAACTACCATGGTAGTATAGGGCGCTGCAGAGTGTTACAAATGTAGAGGAAGACAGAGGTAGTAATACATCCAGCAAATAATAGAGGATATAGGTGGCATGTGCTACACGGAGATAAAAATGTTGGCGAAGACTGATAAGTCGATAAAATGGAAAAGAGAGAGGGAGAGAAAACGCTACATCATAAAATATTTACTGTTCCTCCAGAAACAGAATCCTTATTCGAGGTGTTATTCACAATTTACAGATACAAATTCAGATTATGAAATATTACCTAGATCTTATTCTGCTCCATAATCTTCAATTGAGATATCTTGGAATTGAAAGCACCCTTCTTTTCTGCTACTTTATAAATGCATCATGGAAACCTTTTTTGCACGTGTGAGAAACCGATAGACTCCTGGTTTAGATCAACGCATTTATCTGCGACAGCAGATCACTCCAGAGAAGAACTGCTTAATCGGTACTAGTATGTGGACAATGAGCCGGACGGTGTGGCCGAGAGGTTCTAGGCGCTTCAGTCTGGAACCGCGGGACCGCTACGGTCGCAGGTTCGAATCCTGCCTCGCGGATGGATGTGTGTGATATCCTTAGGTTACTTAGGTTTAAGTAGTTCTAAGTTCTGGAGGACTGGTGACCTCAGATGTTAAGTCCCAAGTGCTCAGAGCCATTTGAACCATTTTTTATGTGGACAATGTCACATGCACACTGTATGTTCTGCAATCTTGGTTAAAGGATTTTGAAGAAAATATTCAGAAAAAAAATCTGTCCTGCATCTTACCGCCTTATATTTCTGTTTTATTCTTTTAGTTTGTGTTTATAGTTAGCGCAATAATTTGAATTAAAGTAACCCTTAACTCTAAATTCGAAAAGCTTGCAATGCAAAATAGGCAGTCACTTAGAGTTGACGTTTGGTTTGTCTTAGGTCATACATGTCTGCGCCTACCATTTAAATAAATATTGAAGTTTTGTTGAAACTTGGCAGGAGATGAATATCCACCTCCAGTGCGAAGAAATGGATTGCTTTCAGCGTACACACTTCATCCTACACACACAAAAAATAAAGCGAGAGTAAGCAATTCATAACATCACTGTACCCCATTACTGGTTCAAGATGTCTAAACGAATTTTTCAGGATGCAGCACATAAAACCTGAAGTACTTTTTGGATCCTTATTATGCTTTCTTATCTACTGTGACACAGAAACAACTGCAGATTTATTTTTCGACAGAAAAATGTAAATTTTAAGGTAGTTCTCACTTGGTGAAAAGAGCTCTTGTGTATGTTTGAAACAGAAAAGAATGAAGAACCTGCCTTTCCATGGTAAATAAGCTTCTTCATAAGCTACTGACCTGTCTAGACTGTAGTTTCTTGTTTAATAATACACCACTTTCAGGATTCTGTCACAACTGCAACTGCTTTAGCTTGTTGCTGAATTGAAGTAATGTATACTCTGTTGCGTTGCTGCAGAAAGAGCAAGTTTTATATAGGAACCAGTGAAATTCTGACATTTCTTCACTGTAGCGAGTCGGCTACTTGCTGCACTAAAGAGGGCTGGCCGGCATCCGGCTTACTTCTGCTGGTGTCCAACACGAAGGTAACCTGCGTCCTTTGTGTGGGAAGATGAGTACCCTCTAGGACTGCTTCAAACTCCTCAAATGTAGCCTCTTTCAACATGAATTTCATCTCTGATGTGAAGAAGAAGTCACATAGAAGTATGGCCTGCGTATACTACGTCTACATCTACACATATGCTCCGCCAGCCAGCAAGCGGTGTGTGGCGGAGGGCACTATTCATGCCAAAGTCATATGTCCCCCCCCCCTCCCCTCTGTTCCAACCGCGGGTCGCTTGAGGGAAAAGCGACTGTCTGAACGCCTCAGTGCGAGATCTAATTTCCCTTAGCTTTGAATGGTGATCATTGCGCGATTTGAAAGTTGCTCACAATAGCATATGCTCTACATCATCGGCGAAGTTCGGATTTTGGAATTTCGTGAGTAGCCCCTGCCGTTTAGCACGTCGTCTATCTGTAAGTGTGTCCCACTTCAAACTTTCTATGATATTTGTAACGCTCTCGCGATGTCTGAATGTACCAGTCACGAATCTTGCCGCTCTTCTTTAGACCTTTTCAATCTCTTGAATCAAATACAACTGGTAAGGGTCCGAAACAGACGAACAATACTCTACGACCAGACGAACTAAAGTATTCTAAGCAGTTTCCTTTGTTGAATGACTGCATCGCTTCAGACGAACTAAAGTATTCTAAACAGTTTCCTTTGTTGAATGACTGCATCGCTTCAGGATTCTATCAATAAGCCGCAATCTAGTGTTCGCCTTATCCATTACTTGTGTAATCTGATCGTTCCATTTGAGATCATTTCGAATAGTCACACCCAGATACTAGACGGATGTTACCGCTTCCAAAGACAGGGAATCTATTTTGTACTAGTACATTAATGGGGATTTTCGCTTTGTTGTACGCAGTAGATTACACTTACTAATATTGAGAGATAACTGCCAGTCATTACAACACGCATTTATTTTTTGCCAATCCTCATTGATTTGTGCACAACTTTCGTGTGATACTACTTTCCTGTAGACTACAGCATCATTGGCAAATAGTCTAATGCCGCTGTCAATACCAACAACCAGCTCGTCTATGTAAATCGTAAGAAGTAGCGGACCTATTACGCTGCCCTGAGGCACACCGACGTTATGCTTGTTTCTGTTGAAGTCTCCCCATTCAAGACGACATACTGCTCTCTGTCTGTTAGAATACTTTCTATCCAACCGCATATGTCATCGGATAGACCGTAAGCGTGCAATTTGTGGAGCATGCGATAATGCGGAACTGAATCGAACGCCTTTCGAAAGTCGAGGAATATGGCACAAACCTGGGAGCAGGTATCTAGAGCCTGTTGTATATCATCCACAAAGAGGGCCGCTGTTTGCTAAAACCGTGCTGGTTTCTGCAGACGAGCTTCTCAGAGTCTAGAAAGGTTATTATGTCTGAACACAAAATACGGTCCATGATTCTACAACAAATCCATGTCATTGAAAGTTGCCAGTAATTATGTGCATCCGATTTTCTACCCTTTTTATAGATTGCCTTGACCTGGGCCTTCTTCCAGTCCCGTGGAACTTTTCGCTCTTCCAATGATCTCTGATGGATGATGGATAAGAATGGTGCTAAACTTGTAGCATAGTCAACGTTAAGTCTTACGGGGATACCGTCTGCGCCAGATGCCTTCCTGGCGTCTAACGATCTTAACTGTTTTGCAATCCCAGATACACTAAACACTACAGGTGGAAAAGAAATGGACCCTTATATTAAACGTTCTTGTTGCTCCTATCACATTATTTCTCGTTGAAAATACGATTTTATGATAATGTCTACCATTGTCATCAACAAGAAAGCAACTGACTACTGAAGAAGGAAGGGAATGTATTGTGACTGAACGTTGCAAACCACTCGAAAGAAACTTGATGAGACTGGAGCCACTGGTCTGGAGCCGCCAACAGCAGAACCTGCTGTATCCATAGAAGTGACAACAATGAGGAAATCACAAGATGAGGTTTGGCTTCTGGGGCGCTCAACTGCGCAGTCGTCAGCGCCCGTAAAGTGTCCCAAATTTTACACAGTCCATTTTTGTACTCAGTCCAATCGAGCCTTTGTCACGAATGATGATGATAATGAAATGATGAGGACAACACAAACACCCACTCCCCGGGCAGAGCAAATCCCCAACCCAGTCGGGACTCGAACCTGTGATCTTGTGATCCAGAGGAAACAACGCTAGCGGGCAGGAAACCACAAGTGGAGACTTCACTACAAATAATGGGTAATGTAGAGAATGGGAGAGAGGAGAGAGAACCAGAGACGAAGAAAAAAGAGGAGACCAAAAACCAGTGGTGTGTTCGATAACGAGATGATAGAAAAGCTGTGCAGTGGAACTCATATGGTATATACGAACTCTAATAGACTGGTGGGATGCTATGTGGTTAGGCTGTGTTAGTGCCAGCTCCCCAGATCCCGTGCTATCCCCTATAGTGGGGTTCCAAATTCAATAGCCCGAGGTACCAGACCTTCCACCGCTGAAAAGGACAAGAAAAACTGAAAACTATGTAAAAAGAGGATATTCCTATATCGATGTTTGCATAAAACCACACATAACATGAAGAGTGAAAGAGAAAGTTCATTCTACCACCACTGTAACTACAAAGGCGAGCCGGAGGGATTCCAAAGACGAAATGTGAGCCATCGCGCTAAAAGTGATATAAATGTCAGTGTCTACGACAAATATTATTCATATTGGGAATCTATTTCGGTAAAATTAAATATTCTACGGAATGGAACAACTAGTGATTGCAATATCTATCATTTTAGTGTTCACATGTGACGGTGAAGCCGCACAATGAGTAATACCTCAGAAACGCTGTTTCTGAAGGCAAACTAAATAGTACACTCTATACATGGTTCGTCACGCAGCAACCTGTATCTGGTTACGGTAGAGGAGATCATTTGATTAATTGAATAAGTTCTTAAGCAAGTTCAGTCAAAGAGATACCTCGACTGATGGCACGTAGCCATTTTAGGTGTGAATAACGACAGTTTATCAGTTGAAACATTACTTATGGAAACTAACTAAAAACCTAACTGAACGAAAAATGAAGTACTCCTGAATAACCCGTCAACTGAATGAAATGATTTCTTCGTAAGTGAGAAAAATCTATCAGCACTAACCGGAACAAGAAACTATACCGATATGTGTTCCAAGAAACATTAACTCTTAACAGGGCGGTGTTAGGCACTTCACAAAAGCTCTAACGAAGGCATTTGACTCAGATGTCCGTTTTTTTAATGTGATCGGGGAGTGGCGTCTCCTAACATTTGGGGAGGAAAAGCGGGAACTCGTCTGATTCGCAAAGAAGTAGCTTTAACAGAGCTCTCTAGGGAAATTTATCGACATCGGTGCTGCACAGCCTGGAGCATACAAGAAAGTCTCTGCTTCTCTCACCGGCTGATTGACAGACATGTATCCACAGACGTATACTTTGCAGAGATTATCAGGGGAAACAGAGAGGATATAGAGAGGATACTTGTTGACACACAAAATAAATATAGTCGCACTCTGTGTGTTCTCTTACGATGGAAGTATAAAACTGAAAAACAGGCTGTGTGGCCTATGCCGGATAATTAAGGGAAAAAAAACAATAAAAACGGAAGGTAGATTATGTAGGCAACTTTCGCTAACATGTTTATTGTGTCTTCTTTTATTGTGGACACCGTGCTTACCAAGTACTGATATTCGCAGTAGATATCCACTATTAGCCACGCAGAGCCCATAATTGAGCCTGCAAATTCCAAATGACTGCAGTGCTTAAGTCGACGTGAGATGTGCCATGGAGTGGAATATTTGGAAGGTGCTGCCTGAAATCTTGCGAAATCTGAAGAAATGTGCACCATGGCTTCCACGGCCCTGTTAAACCCGCCCAGCAAGCATGTCGTCTAGCTAGGGATTTCATCACTGACATTCCCTAGTGGATGCGATGAAGGAATTTTAAAGCCTGTGGCCTCAGGGTGGCCAGGATGACGACAATATGTGAATCCACCGAAGCCTATATTACGAGGACATCGTTGATAACTGATATATGGATGGAGATGAAGTATCAGGTCTGGAGTTCTTGATTTTTGATGTCTGAAATGTATGTGGACCAACCACGGAACAAACAGAGCATGACCTACCGTACTATCAGGTCGTAACGAGTGTCTCCAGTGATTCGTGCAGGTCTGTATCCTGTCTGCATCTAAATGGGAAGATTGTGCCAGGTTCCACGAGAAATCATTGTAGAACTTACGCGTTTAAGTGTCGCTCTGTTGGCTTGCACTTAATCGCAAAACTGTAGGAGCTCAGGAAAAGTGCCCAAGGTTGCAGGTGTTGCGCTCTTCTGTCTGGAAGACTGGCGAGTTGCCCGAACAGAGCTGCCATCGTTTTGTGGTCTGTGATTAAACAGTATTCAATTTCGAGTAGGTAAACATGGAATTTCTTAACTGCAAATAAAATCGCTAATGCCTCCTATTCTATCTATGCGCTTTTCTCTTGTGTCGGATTCAACGTTATTGACACGTAGATGCTAAGTTGCTTAGTACTACCATCATTCCTATTATTCCTACATGACAACACTGCGCCAGTGTCATATGAGAAGCATCCATGGCCACAACCAGTGGACGTGAGAGTGAAAATGGTGTAAGGCAGCGTATCGAACACAGAATACACCTCAACTGTGTGAAGGTGTGCGCACCTTTATTAAACGCTCCCTTCTACAACTGGTTTAATGATTACATGAAGTCTCGCTTCCCACGCCCGGGTTCCCGGGTTAGATTCCCGGCGGGGTCAGGGACTTTCTCTGCCTCGTGATGGCTGGGTGTTGTGTGATGTCCTTAGGTTAGTTAGGTTTAAGTAGTTCTAAGTTCTAGGGGACTGATGACCATAGATGTTAAGTCCCATAGTGCTCAGAGCCATTTGAACCATTACATGAAGTAGTCCGCTTGTTTGGGGGAGGCAGGGGAGGGCCGGTGGAGGGGGGGGGGCGTTGAATAATAGTTCAATGCTTGCAGCTCTTGTAAGTTTGAAACTTCTTTATTTAAATGGTTGTGTCTGTACTTAAATTGCAGAATGACTGAGAAGATGAAACTTCTACATTATTTGATTCTGAAACAGCTGAGTAAAACTGAACGTACTGAGACTACTTTCTCTTTACTTTTTCTTATCATGTCAACACTGACCCACAATATTCTAGCGCAACGCAATCTGACTGCTCAAAAATTACAACCGGACTTCAAATAATTAATTCAAAAGTATGGTCCTGACTAAAAGGAAATCTTAACAATAGCCTATACATTTCATTAAGCGTCAATATTGCCAGCTAAATAATAGATTCTAACTATTAAAACCACTAACTACTAATAGGCAGTTGCTAGCAAAGGAAAGATTTTGTTGCAAACCAAATAATGAATTTTTTTACCTTAATAATGTGACATCCAGTTCAAACATGAATATAAATCGTCATTGACATCTAATAAAAAGGTATATAATCATTAATAATATTCAGTCTCCAACTCGAACATGTTCAGATCGTTACCCTACGCTAACACTTCAGATGTCTACCCTCCATCAATGCAAACTTCTCACGTCTAACACTGCTGGCTGTTCACCTCCAACTGCCCAACAGTACATCCATCACTGCTGGCGACTAACTTAACGAACGAGTCCAACCAGCCACAGACTCTCTTACAAAGAAAGCGCAGTGAGAGACCCAATGCAAAGCGCTACACAGCGCTGCCAACACAGAAGCACCCCACTTACAAGTTTTGGGGGCGGGGTAGGGGGCGATAGCTCCTACGTTGCACCCAGTGGACTGGTCGCCATCTTTGTTTAGGTATTGCATTTGCTCCTGGGAAAACTGTCGTTTGTGTAAGCGGCACTTGAGCCCTGCGTCATGTGTTGCAGTAAATGGTATGGAAAGGCTTTGCACATATTCCTGACTCGTAGCGCCCGTGGCAGTTAAGTTATATAGATATTAAATGCAAGTGGGGACGGACGTGATTAACCGTTCCAGATATGACTGGAAGGTTGCAGGAGTGGAAGAGATCCCAAAAGGCGAGCACTTAATTTGTCCAAGACGAAGGAAATGTTGATAACTGACAATTTTGTCTCCCTTCATTGAGCAGTATTTGCAAATTTGTGTCGACAAGTTCGATGTTAAAAGAAAATTTCTGCTCCAACAAGCTTTGTGAGGAGCCTACTGGACACAATATAGGGTGGGTTTCTACCTGTGCATCGAAATTTATTATTGATATAAGGTCTGTGTGTAATCGGACGTAGCCGTTGTGTTTCTCGACCACTACCAGGGACGTGACTGAAGCGCTTGCTTCAATAGGTTCAGTCATCCCAGCCGCGTGGAACTATTCGAGTTCCTGCCCAACGGCTGCTCGTAAGGAGACTGGAATGGTCACTACTCAGCAGAAACTGGGCACCGCGTCTGGTTGCAAAGAGGTGTGAGCTTGGGAATCTCTGGTGTAACTCAGGCCAGGTACGAATGTAAATGCGGAGCAGAGGTAATTCTAGTTTTTCTTACCTCTTCCTAATTGATTAACTAACTAGCATCGTACGTGTAATGTTACTACTGCGACACCTTACTGTGTCGTACATGCTAAAAACGCAAGCTGATTTTTGCAAAGTGATGCTTGTGCAGGGCTGTATTGAACAGCTCGCAACAAGAATGTTCAGTAAACTTCCTCTAGGTCGTCAGCTTGAAGGTTTCTTATTTCGTACCTTCTACAGCTGTCTCGTGTCCCTCTTCGCTTTTTTCCCCGCCGATGATTCTAACTAGATGTAAGAGTGTGGAATTAGAGTATGCGCATCTTCACCCTCAGCGCTGTACATCAATTCCTGCGTCCTCTGATGTCGCATACGCTAGTCGTTGGCTACGAATGCAGCTGGCCACGTGGAATTAAAGTGGTTTTTTTCCATCGGCTTGTGGTTGCTTCGTCGTCAGTCACCGTTCCTTTTCGCCGCGTTCGAGTCGGTAGGCCGCCAGGACGTTGACCACTGGGGTGCATGTATGTATCGAGTTGTGAATAAAGTTAAGTAAATGTCACTGGACTATGGCTATGAGTACTGATTACCTACTCGTTATGATGATCCCACACCCCGCCATCGCTCACCCTGACCCAGACTCCATTATAAATTGGTGATAGAAGTGGGGTCATCAATGTCCCTTTAACCATCGTTATTGCTGAGGAGACAAGCAAACCTTCAGACTTCCATGGGTGTAGTACGGTTCGGCATTATCCAGTTATGTATAAGTCAGCCGTTGTTGCAGAATTATGCGGTATAAGTTCGTTGGTGGTGTCCATTCGTGGAAGTAGTCCAGCGCTGATACAGACACCATTCTCTCTTTTGAGCGCTTCTGGTCACGATGCAGTGGGGCGAGACTTAGCACCGAAGGAAGGACTGCAGAAGATACAGGCTTTGTTTGGCGTGGACGTTATCGGACACGACGGTAAATTTTTAATAACTGAAGTAACCAGGTAATCAATCATGACAAACATACAGAAAATTGTGGACTGTTGTAGAGGAATTAAGCTTGGAAATTCAACAATGAAAACCAAATGCAGAAGGTAGGAGGAAAGTGGGTCGAGAAACTAGCAGCCTTCAGAGTATAACCGATGAAAATGCAACGGTCCCAGCGGTAGCTAAGAACTTTAATTTGATCCCTAGACTTACAGTCTTCCGCAAGAGATCAGGTGAGTCACATGAGGATGATCCTATATAAATTTTAGTAAACTGAAAAACGTAGCGAGTTTAGGAAGCTGGAATGAGTCGGAGAAAGTAACTAGCAGAACTACGAATCCTAGATGATACAATCGATTTCGTCATGTGTGATACGATGTGGAGTCGCGCAGCTACCTACGACGAATTGAAACCCACACATCTGCAACGGTGCCAGAGGAAAAACACAGTGCGTATTTTGTACGGAGAATTTATCGAGCATTTTACTGATCGAATTAGGAAAGTTAATGCTAACACGTTTCAGCTCAGTGAGAATGATCTGCTCATTGAGGCAACATTGTTTGAAGCTCGACAAAGCATTAGATGCGTTATTGAACGGGGTTACATGCTTACAATCGGTGGAGCAGTAAGGTTAGTACGTTGCGAGGCGTGTGAAGAAGTAATAAAAGTGACATCCGGCTTATTTGAAGAGCCAGAGAGATCTCAGATTAATATCAAACCGGATCTCCGTGTGTTCGAAGCTTATTAGGGAACCATCTATGAAGAGGAGAGACTGCAGACCACAACTTCTCACAGTGAAAGAGATTTGATGTTTCACCTGCGGACTGGAAGATCAAAGGAGGTACGCAAAGCCGAAGGTGGAGAGCTTGGACTGGAGTACGATAAACGTCAGAGGGGTCGGAAGGGACAGCACTACTTCTGACACCAAGAAGCAGCAGTTACTCCGAGTTCCAATAACGACAGTTCGAAAGGCCTGCTCGTTAGCACAGTTTACCGTGGACAAAATGCCCGTTTCCTAGTCGATAAAGGCCCCCAAATTTCTTTGATGTGGTGCCATGTTGTTAAGGAAGAAAACTGTCGGCGGCAAAGCAATAAATTAAAGGGTTAAATGGCTACCGGGTGCACAATCACGCGAGTGGATTTCCTGGCAGCTAAACGCACTCAGTAACAGAAATAGTTACCCGATTACGTCGTAACAGTTATGGCTACAATGGGAGCTCTAAAGGTCAAATTCAAAGGAATGTTAGTGCCAATGAGGCAATATACAAAATGAGTAGCGACGCATTTGCGAACGCGCCTCCGCTCGGGACAGGAAAACTATGTATCCCGACATGATGCGGTCAGTGAGCAAGGGAAGCAGTGTATTGTTAATAGAGCCGTCAGTAAACGGGGGGACACGATGGACCAGAAGCACTGCTATGTAACGAGAACTGTCATTCTCATTAACGAAGATCAAGCAGGAAACAGCGTGTTCCAGTAAGCAGGTCTAAAATGAGTAACGCAGAAGTGGAACTGCCACGAGAAACTATTGTTGCAACAGTGTCGAACATAGATCCACAACCTGTGATGGATGTACCTACCGAGGAGCAAAATGTGTAGATAGTAAATTATTCTCCACCTAATGACAGTGAGAAGAATTCAACTGCAGAAGCACTTGGACTAATCGAACAAGTGACGCTTAAAAGATCAAATTATTTATCACTGGAGAGACAGGAAATAATTTCGTCAATGCTACTTAGCTGTCCTGATATCTCCAGGAATCCGATTGTGTTCCAGCAAATCCCCTCCCCCCTCCCCACTAGTGCAACATAAGATACATCCAGCAGCAGTACACATTGACCACATTCATACAGATTTCCATTTACTTACCAAATCATAGTTGAAGAGGTGATTAAGGAACAGCAGGAAGGGGGTTTATTGTTCCTAGAGAACTGTTGGATCCACCCTGGACGTCACGCTTAGAAATTGTAAGGAAAATAGTCATCTATCGGAGAACAGAAGTACAGGCTTTGTGCTGATTAGAGAAAAATTCTGTAACGCTCTCAGATATTCATCCATTGCCAAATCTTGTACTCTCTGTGGATTATCTTGGTGCACGAAAAATCTTCTCTACTTATGATGTAACCAGTGGGTGCAATTAGCTGACTGTATATATAGAAGACAGGGCTAAGACGTCGTTTATTATACCTATAGGTGTGTACAAATGTAACCGATTTCCTTTTGGTCTTCGGAATGCATCAGAAACATTCCAACGCCAGGTGGATATTGTTCTTAGAGAATTAACGTCTCTCAGTGTCTGGTACACATTCACGATGTTATCATTTTAAAACAAGACATGCAACAACATTCTAAAAGACTACGAGTCGTATTTGCGAGACCGCACTGTGCAAATATATTCCTGTTGTTGTTGTTGTGGTCCTCAGTCCTGAGACTGGTTTGATGCAGCTCTCCATGCTACTCTATCCTGTGCAAGCTTCTTCATCTCCCAGTACCTACTGCAACCTACATCCTTCTGATTCTGCTAAGTGTATTCATCTCTTGGTCTCCCTCTACGGTTTTTACCCTCCATGCTGCCCTCCACTGCTAAATTTTGATCCCTTGATGCCTCAAAACATGTCCTACCAACCGATCCCTTCTTCTAGTCAAGTTGTGCCACAAACTTCTCTTCTACCCAATCCTATTCAGTACCTCCTCATTAGTTACGTGATCTACCCACCTTATCTTCAGCATTCTTCTGTAGCACCACATTTCGAAAGCTTCTATTCTCTTCTTGTCCAAACTGGTTATCGTCCATGTTTCACTTCCATACATGGCTACACTCCATACAAATACTTTCAGAAACGACTTCCTGACACTTAAATCTATACTCGATGTTAACAAATTTCTCTTCTTCAGAAACGCTTTCCTTTCCATTGCCAGTCTACATTTTATATCCTCTCTACTTTGACCATCATCAGTTATTTTACTCCCTAAATAGCAAAACTCCTTTACTACTTTAAGTGTCTCATTTCCTAATCTAATCCCCTCAGCATCACCCCATTTAATTTGACTACATTCCATTATCCTCGTTTTGCTTTTGTTGATGTTCATCTTATATCCTCCTTTCAAGACACTGTCCATTCCGTTCAACTGCTCTTCCAAGTCCTTTGCTGTCTCTGACAGAATTACAATGTCATCGGCGAACCTCAAAGTTTTTACTTCTTCTCCATGAATTTTAATACCTACTTCGAATTTTTCTATTGTTTCCTTTACTGCTTGCTCAATATACAGATTGAATAACATCGGGGAGAGGCTACAACCCTGTCTCACTCCTTTCCCAACCACTGCTTCCCTTTCATGCCCATCGACTCTTATAACTGCCATCTGGTTTCTGTACAAATTGTAAATAGCCTTTCGCTCCCTGTATTTTACCCCTGCCACCTTCAGAATTTGAAAGAGAGTATTCCAGTTAACGTTGTCAAAAGCTTTCTCTAAGTCTACAAATGCTAGAAACGTAGGTTTGCCTTTTCTTAATCTTTCTTCTAAGATAAGTCGTAAGGTTAGTATTGCCTCACGTGTTCCAACATTTCTACGGAATCCAAACTGATCTTCCCCGAGGTCCGCTTCTACCAGTTTTTCCATTCGTCTGTAAAGAATTCGCGTTAGTATTTTGCAGCTGTGACTTATTAAACTGATAGTTCGGTAATTTTCACATCTGTCAACACCTGCTTCCTTTGGGATTGGAATTATTATATTCTTCTTGAAGTCTGAGGGTATTTCCCCTGTCTCATACATCTTGCTCACCAGATGGTAGAGTTTTGTCATGACTGGTTCTCCCAAGGCCATCAGTAGTTCTAATGGAATGTTGTCTACTCCCGGGGCCTTATTTCGACTCAGGTCTTTCAGTGCTCTGTCAACCTCTTCACGCAGTATCTTATCTCCCATTTCATCTTCATCTACATCCTCTTCCATTTCCATAATATTGTCCTCAAGTACATCGCCCTTGTATAAAGCCTATATATACTCCTTCCACCTTTCTGCCTTCCCTTCTGTGCTTAGAACTGGGTTGCCATCTGAGCTCTTGATATTCATACAAGTGGTTCTCTTCTCTCCGTGTCAAAATGTCATTTTCCTGTACCTGAAGTAGAATATGTAGGACACAGGATAACTACGGATGCAGTCCAACATAACTTAAAAGTATTGGAAGCTGTAAAGAACGATCCGGATTCCATGAATGTGAAGGAACTACGGGCAATGCCAGCCACTGCGAATTTATAACAATGATTCATTCAGGAACAAGCTGACAAAGCATGATCGATGGTTCAACTACTGAGAAAAGGAGCGGTTTTTAACTGGAGGTCTGAATGCACAAAACCGGTGAAAACTATGAAAACAGGTTTGACAATAACTTCTACATGGTCTTATCCAAACTTCTCAAAACCCTTCATACCACGTACTGACGCTGTTTCTCTGTCAGGGCGGTTTTATCACAGCAAATCAGCGAGGAAAAGCATTCAGTTTCATTTGCTTCCTTGCTTCTGCACGGAGCTGAATTCAATTACTCGACAACAGAGAACGAATGATGAACAGTTGCCTAAGTCATAATCTACAACCGATGTTTCTTAATTGGCTAAGGAGAACATCAGCTTACGCTGAGAGGGATGCCGAGTTTAAAGAGTTCATCGGACCCTCGTGAAAATGATAAGTCACTGTGTTGGCAGTAAGCACTATTCGTGGGACACCTACATACCATAAGAGCTCAGCGTTTATAGCACGCAACTCAGTCCTTAAAAAATCGTCTATGGCAGCCGAATAATCTCACCGTTTGACTTCGCAACATCAACAAGAGGCAGAGCATTGAACATGTCAAAGAATAAGCCAGCAAACTACATGAAATATTATAGTGGTTTAAGGCTCTAAATTGTCAGTCATTCTTCCAGTAGGTCGCTTAACATGACTGCAGAGCTGTTACAACTAAATACTGCGTTGAAGACTATGTTTGTTTGAGCAATCCGGTACTGATGAAGGTTCAAATGGTTCAAATGGCTCGGAGCACTATGCGACTCAACTTCTGCGGTCATCAGTCCTCTAGAACTTAGAACTACTTAAACCTAACTAACCTAAGGACATCACACACATCCATGCCGCAGGCAGGATTTGAACCTGCGACCGTAGCGGTCCCGCGGTTCCAGACTGTAGCGCCTAGAACCGCACGGCCACTCCGGCCGGCGATGAAGGTTCACGTCAGGAAGTCTGAATTGCATTGGAAATCCTTAAAATCATCTCCGCCAATTACATGAACACTCCAGTTAGCGTTTCTTCTTACCATAGTGCACATAAATCATGTAAAGATGTTAGTAGGCCAGCTAAGGAACTAGCCCACAGATGGGAAGAACGACCTCGAGAAAGACTTCGGAAGCAGTTGAGCAGCTCGTCAGCCGCCGACGCCGAGATCCGTTGTTTGCCGCTGACGCGCCAGGACGCCGCCGACCGAGGCTGGGTGTGGGCACGAGCAGCGCTTCAACACGGTATTTGCTACACCCGAGATAACGTTCAGTATGTATTAAGTGTGTATACATCTATTACAGACAGTGTGCGAGTATCTAAGTGCCTGTGTGTAGAAGTGAAAGGTGTGTTCTTGTCTTGTAAGTAGCATGCTGACAACTGAGTCATATGTTGAACTATCGTTTCTTTCAGACAACTGTTCAACGTCCTTCACTCTATTACGTTTTGCTTAAGGATACAGATTCTTGTTTCGTTTCGATGACTCTTTTTTATTTTGAGATTTGGCTGTCCGTCAGAATCCTTCAACATCAGTCTGGTGTTATTTTTGAGCCACAAACAAGCATGGCAGTAGGTAGTGGAAATTTTAAACTTATTTTGAGGTATGACCTAATTGATATGGAAGAGCTATTCCAGAGCATAGACGAGCTCTTGAGACTTACTGAGTCAATTTTCATCTACCATACGACATGAGACTTGGAAGTCTCATGGTAACACAGTTGGAGTATAACTAAAACCCAAGTTAGAGTAGCATTTACGGCCTATAAAAGGGAAATCGATTGATACTTGGATCTTCCACTGTACAACAATCTCGTTAGACGTAGGCGGGCATGGTTTGATTTTGGTGGTAATATATTTAGAAATATCTTAGAAATCTTAACTAAGAAGGACATGGTTGAAGTGAGCAACAAGTTACAGGAGCTTGCAAATGAAATACACTCTAATACTGTATAATCTTCTGAAAATATAGTAACATTACACCATAAGCAACAGGCAATTAAAAATATTATCTTCTTCTTTGGTCAGGTTGTTAAACAGTTCATTGATCATTTCAGTGATATCTACAACTTGACTGCCGGCCGCTGTGGTCGAGCGGTTCTTGGTGCTTCAGTCTGGGATCAAGCGACGCTACGGTCGCAGGTTCGAATCCTG
The DNA here is from genome assembly GCF_023898315.1 of Schistocerca nitens. Classification (NCBI taxonomy): domain Eukaryota; kingdom Metazoa; phylum Arthropoda; class Insecta; order Orthoptera; family Acrididae; genus Schistocerca; species Schistocerca nitens. The sequence continues at coordinate 418,978,766 of NC_064619.1, read as the reverse complement.
CCTCGCGCATGGAGGTGTCTGATGTCCTTAGCTTAGTTAGCTTTAAGTAGTTCTAAGTTCTAGGGCACTGATGACCTCAAATATTAAGTCTCATAGTGTTCAGAGCCATTTTACAACTGGACTAGAATGACCCAGAACGAACTTCAAGAAAGAAATCAACACCTTGAATCCATATGTAGCCTAAATATTACACTGTTGTTTAGAATCGCCGATAGTCTGTCCAGTGCACGAAGGGGTACTTCTAATTGGAGGTATACTATTGAAACAGGTAATCACTTGAGTAGAGATTTTTACACCCTGTAGACTTTTTTCATTGCTGTTAGCTGTGGCAAGGAAGGTAAATACTCCTATGACTATGACCTTACCTGTAAATAAGGAAAATTGGTATTCCTGCAACCAACTGAGTGCTGCTGATGCTATCATGATGAACAATGAATTACCTCTGATTCTCACCATACCCTTAGCTGTCTCTAAGCATTACTTTGAAGTTTATCTTGTGTACCCTCTGCATACTTATTCTGGGCGCCATTGCATAACTGTATTCATCACCAACGACAATAATACTTTTTAATTATAGAGGGGCCGAAGAATTCAACCTCGGCACTATTATCCCATGAAACCGATAACACCATCTCAGCCCTTCCCACAACGGTTAGCAGATGGTATCATTTACTCTTTCAACTCAAAAGTTGCTCCACTTCCATGTACAACAAATCGAACTCTTGTTTCACCGAACACATATAAGACATCCGTCTTCTGATAGGTGTAGAGAAGTGTCAAACGTCAAGTAACATTATCCGCACACACCAAGACACCTTATATGCAGAAAGAAAATCATCCCTAACTTCCGTTTCTGGTGTTTTCCACAATAACACCTGTTTATTCCAGCCAATGGATTCATTCAGTTTTAGCTTAGGTGGAACGGACGAACTGATGAAGTGATATGCACTTGTGGTAATGATTTGAATTTAGTTTCTGCTTTTTAACAGTACTGACCAGTATCAACAAGCTACGGAGCATAGTATTACTTTTAAGTTTATAATTAGGTTAACAACAACTTTTCTAATCATTTTGTTACGTTTGAATGTATTTGGTTTCTTAGAGTTACAGCACTCAAGAGCTGGTTGATTTGTCACCTATTACGAATGAAGTATAGCAAATCAGCTGAACACGTACACCAACCTTTGCCAAAATATTAGTATTTGTACGACAGAGAATTGATCTTGAATGAGCCAATCTGGCATCCGGGGAAGATGGTGTAAGAGTCCGAACATACAACCTCCTCCCCAGTGCTGTACGTGCATTCCCGCTTCCGCTGATTCCTCGCATGCGGATCGCCGGCCGCGAACACAGCTGGCTGCGCGGAATAAATGTTTGTCTTTTCTGTCGGCAAGCGGTTGTGCCATCACCAGTCGCAGCTCTTCAGCACCGCTTTCCAGTCGGTAGGCTGCCCGGCCGTTGACAGGTACAGTGGATGTATGTATCGCCTTGTGAATAAAATTATGTAATAGTAACTGCACTATGGCTATGAGTAGTGATCACCTTCTCACCCTTTAAGACCGCACACTCCGCCATCGCTCATCATGGACCAAATTCCTTAAAATGCATACAGTCTGCTGTGAATGATGGAGTGGCAAATGGGAAAGTCTCAACGCTATTACTGTAAAAATCTCGAAATAAAAGGATGCCACCCTATTTTATGAAAAAATAAGGAAAATGTAGTCTTTAGAGCCAGTCTAACGGTAATACTTGAGTTAAAGTTCACTGCTTCAATTTTCACTTGTCAAGCACCAATGCAAGCTCACAAAAATCCCCACACGGCGTTTAATTCCCATAAGAGGTAGCAAGCACACAAGATCACATATAAACATGTTCCAACGATGAATAATGTTGTTGGTTAAATTAAATAGAACAAAATATCGACTCGTAGTAAATACATGGGGTCAGTGTGAAAGCTAATTCTTGACTGCCTGAATACTAGTCGAAATCTATGTGGTAAACTAACTTCAATGTTTCGCACCTACCAGCACAGGACTGGGATTCTGATTCTTCGATTTAGTCAGCCAAAGATTGACAATACTGCTGCTGATAGATAATTCATCGATCCCTTGCAGGAATGCCGTAAGGAAATTACGCAAAAGACAAAAACGTTTGCCACATGTCAACATCACCACCACTCAACACCCATGCACCATCCTTCTGGCTTAAAGAAATTTCAAGGGGCTCCCCTTCTGCAAGTAAACTAACAGGGTGTTTCATTCTGAGACACTTACCTGCAATATTTTGCTTATCGCCAGTACTCTGCCTTATATGATGCATCTGCCTACAGATTTGATGAAGATGCGCATTAATGCTAAATAACTGAGCATATGGCGGGAAGCTACTCTGTAAAATTGTGCATTAGCCTGCACACTACCGAGACACTCACCAAAAATAATAATTGTGACACACACCTCGAAAATGGCCTGGAAGCTAAGGTATACAGAATGATTCCAGAAGACAGACCAGATTTCAGTCGTTTTTACAGATTACAGATGAACTGTGAAAGATAGAAACACACGTCATATGTCACTGTAGATCCACAATGGACGTGGGACTGCGGCTGGTCAGATATTTAACAAGGAAATTCATGAAATTTGAGAAGTTAATTCTTAAAAATTGTCGGTATTGGCATAATAGGGCCATCTTTTCTGGATATCGTGAATTCTCAAGTGCTTTCATCGAAGACTTGACTGCAACAAGTAATCAGTTCTATGTTCACACAGGCACTGTACCACACACTCAACATGAGCACCATGTGTTGCTCGAGAAACATCGAAACTATGGTCCATCTCATTCCACACACGAATCAACAGGTCTCTGTTTATTGAATGGTCAGCTTCAACAATTCGATTTCTCAGCTCTCTAAGAATAATTGCCGTAGGTGGGACAGACTGTGTCCTGTACGTTCCTCCGCAGGGAGAAAATCACAGGGTGTGAGGTATGATGACCTGGGAGGCTAAAAGTAATGAAAAAGATCTTGTCCACCTCTTCCAGTCCAGCGGTATGGGATGATGTTAACGCTGCATCTGAAGGTGAAAGTGAGGTGTGGAGCCGTTATACATCAAAGTGGAGTTGAGGGAACAACCCTTTTTACAGCATGTCCTGGTTGTATGACATCCCTGTCACAATCTTCTCCGCAAAAATGGAAGGTCCGTAAACTCTGTGAACAGAAATGGCACAAAACACATTCAGTTTCGGTGAGTCTTCTTCATGTTCGACGACGACGCCAGGCTTTTGTGACCCTCAAGTTATTACATTACGACGGTGTACGTTAACCGGTAGATGAAACGTCTATTCGTCTGAAAGAAGGGGTTTTTCGGAAACAGGGTCCTCTGTCATATCCAGGACAACTGAAACGCAAAATTCGTACCTTCTGTTATGGTCTCCGGGACGCAACTGCTGCAGCTACTGCAACTTGTAAGGCTTCATATGCAGGCGTCGTTTCGGAACAGCATACACCGTTGTTTGATGAAGTTGGAGTTACCGGCCTGCCCGTCTCGGGGACTTCGAGGGGCCCGCGTCAACGCATTTCGGATGCGCTCGACACTTTCATCACACGTGCGTGGCGGCTTGTTGTTGAATCGACGACAGTGGAATGCACGTTGCACTTAAAGAGTGAACTGACGTGACGAAAATTCCTAGACACTAAATGATTTTTCTTGAAGTGTAGTCGCCATGTTGCTACAAACAAAAACAGAGCAGCTGTATCAAAACTTTGAACATTCCTCTGTCCAGTGACATGCGTCAAATGTTTCTATCTTTCACAGTTTGTCCATAACAAACAACTGAAATATCTTCTTTCTTTTTAAATCACCCGGTATAGCACGGTTGAGAGCAATCCTCAAACATTCACTCATTTCGGCAGTGGTTCCGTCGACATTAAACCCAAGGATTTTTTATTCATAAGCCAGTTGTTTTGTTTTGAGATTCCTGAGCCGTACAATGGTGCGAGGCTACATGGTGAAAGCTGTACCTACGAAAGAGTACAAAGTCAACATTTGTTTTATAACATTTTTCGTAAACCCTGCGCTTTTTCTGGTAGGGCCAGTTATGTAAATGCCTATTATCGAAAAGGGGGAAGGGGAGGGGGGAGAGGAATGGAGTGGAAACTGCCAGGGCGCTGTATTTGCCAGGAACACCGTACAATGTTTTATTTATAAGTGTTTTAACGCACAGAAATTTAATGAAAGACCATAAATAACTAAAAAATTTGAACACTCATAAAAATTTAAGAAACATTGACTGATTGTCGTGATGGCTATTAAATGAAGAAGAAGGCACTAAAATTCCATTAACAATTGCGCAAGAAACGATATTTAAGAAAAAAACAATACCTTAAAAGATGCACAGTTACCAATGTTCGCACAGAGGGTGACTTACTGCGTCAAAGAATTACGTTTCTAATACAAAAAATTAATAAAGGGAACTTAGGCACCCATGATTTTTAAAAGGAAACGTAGCAGAAATACCAAATAGCTCAGCCAAGTACCAAGTTGCAATAAGCCGCACGTAAAATGCCTTAACAAAGTAAGGACGAATAGTACACTTCTCTCCTTCTACGAGCTTATCCCATCTGGTGACATCAGCCTTACCGGGACTCTGATGGCCGGCCAGCAAGGCCCTAAAAGTAACTGTAACTACAAAGCCAGACAACAGTGACCGGAACTACATTAAACAAAACACACAATTAGGAGCAGCCTTAAAACCTACCATCTTAAACACTATAAAATAATTAACAAAAAGAAATACAGGCAAGCAGTTGCCTCTAGATAGTGCACAATACTCTTAAATCAATCAACGACCTGGAGAACATCGTATTGTACTTTTAACTAGGCACAGAGAATAATGATACTATCAGAACAGCCAAACTGGAGTTTCTTCCTTTGCAAACTTATCAACTGAATACTCGGGTCAACTATTATTCCGGCGACGAGGACTGCACACTGATAAGCCAAAACGTTATGACCACCGCCCAACGCGACGTTGGATATCGCATTATGGAGTTGCGGGCATGTGATGCGGTACCCAAAGTATGCAAGCGGAACAGACATGGACGAGGGATCACCCTAGCGAAGATACGGGCTGCAAATGAGGAAATCCATTGAGATAAGCGACTCTGACAAAGGACAGGATATCACTAGGCAGAACCTGTGAAATAGTATCTAAAACGGCGAAGTCAGTCGAATGTTCACGTGCTACTGTTGTAAGCGTCTACGGAAAATGGTAGAAGGTGAATAAAACTACCACTAGGACTAAATGGTTGGACGTCCACGACTCTTCACAGAACATTGGGTTCTGAGGCTTGTCTGCTATGTTAAGTAGGATAGATGGGGATCTGTGGGATCTCTGTCGAAAGAACACAATGCTGCTATTTTGGGGCACACCGTTCATCGTACGTAGTTCAACATGGAGCTCTGCAGCAAATTACCCGTACGTGACCCAACGACATAGTCAGTTATTATTGCAGTGGGCACAAAACCATCGTGACTCGGCTGTCGGTTGACGGAAACACGTCGGCTCTTCGGCTGAATCACAATTTTGCTACACTTTGTCGATGTTCGTCTCCACAAACGCCGTCATTGACGTGAACCGCTGCTCGAAACGTGCACCCCGCCACGGACGCAAGCTGATGAAAGTAATATTGTGTTATGGGGGCTATTCTACTGTGCTCTCATGTTACCTGTGGTAGTATTAGAAGACACATTGACAGCTGCGAACCACCTGCATCCCTTCACGCTTGATGTCTTCCCCGACGGCGATGCCATCTTTCAGCAGCATGGTTGTCCGTGTCACGGAGCCAGAACCGTCCTACTGTGGCCTGAGGAGCATTGTATTGAACTCATGTTGATGTCTCGGCGATCAAATTCGAGTGATATAAATACTATGGAACGTCTCTGGGTCGCCATCGGGCGGCATCATCGCGTACGAAAATGAGTGGCTCATTATTTACGCGAATTTCATGATCTGTGCATGAAAATCTAATGGCACATACCCCCAGAAACGTACGAAGAAGCTGTCGCATCTCTAATACTCAGACTCAGTAATGTATTTCGTTCCAAAGACGGACAAACAAGCAATTAAGCAGGTGGTCATAATGTTTTGCTTCATCCCAGTAAATGTCTATCATGACGAACCGTTCTAAATCCGACTCTCTAACCACCTAATGCACTAAATACAATGATGTTACTTCCAACTACTGAGAATGAAGTCGATAAAACAATTCAAAAACTAAAAAATAAAAAGTCAGTAGGCTTAGATGAAGTATCAATGTGTGTACTGAAACAATGCACAGGGATTATGCAAGGCCACGTAACAAATATAATAAATGAATCCTTCACATCAGGGACGTTTCCAGAGCAGTTAAAACAGGCAAAAGTTGTACCTTTGCTTAAGAAAGGTAATACAGAAGACATAGAAAATTACCGGCCCATTTCCCTGCTGTCAGCATTATCAAAAATAATAGAAGCAATTATGAAAGACAGTTTAATGAATTACCTGAATAAATACAATCTTTTAAGAGAATCACAGTTTGGTTTCCTAAATGGCAAAAATACGGAGTTAGCCATAGTACGAATTCACAAAAGTTGTACTTGATGCTTTTGATTCTATTAAATAAATTGGAAGCATTAGGAATAAGAGGGGTAGCTAATGACTGGTTTCGATCATACCTAACAGATAGGGTACAAAGAACAGAGATAAAAAATACTTCTAATAGATCTAAACATTTAGTAAAACACTTATCAGAACCAAAATACATTACTATAGCGGTTCCGCAATGTAGCATATTAGGACCAATACCGTTCCTGATACACGTCAATGACTTTCCCAGTAGTGTTACTCATGGTGAAAAAAAATCCTCTTCGCTGATATTTTAGTCACTGAGAAAACAAGACACCTCCTTGCAGAGAAAGCAAATGGAACTCTCAAGGAAGTTTATGATTGGTCAATAAGTAATTAAGTGACATAGAACACAAAGAAAACTAATGCTATGAATTTCAGTTTCTAGAGGGAAAATGATAATGTTAAGTTAAATGTAGATGACACCGCTATAGTCTGTGTAACAAATGCAGAATTTCTAGGAATGAATATTGATTCTCAGTTGAAATGGTGTGAATACACAAAGGTACTTGCACACATAATGCCGTCAGCATGTTATGCCTTAGAATCCTATTATCAGTGTGCAACATGCAATGTCTTTTAGTTACATATTATTCATATGTACACTCGATTCCTAGCTATGGAAGTTTTTTTTGGGGAACGAATCCACAAAATATGAACACAATTATAAAACTCCAGAAAAGAGCCATAAGAATAATAACCAAAAATACTAGTCGAGTTCATTGTAAAGATCTGTTCAGAACAATGGGGACTTTAACTGCTTCGTGTACATACATTTACCAGTCAGTTGTACACATCAAAAATAACATTGGTAATTACTGCACAAACGGCTCTATCCATGACCATGCAACAAGAGATAGACTCAACTTACACTTACCAAGAAAAAATAAACATAAAACTCAAAACAGCATTTTATACCAAGGAATAAAACTGAACAATTACCAAAAGAGATTAAAGAAATAGCAAAAATACTTATTTAAAAAGGCAGCTAAAAAGTACCTGTTATGTAATATATTTTATACATTGAACGATTACTTTGCTGAAAGAGAGTAGGGGTTTGATAAGAAATGTTATACAAATAAATAATAATAATAATAATGATTATAAAATATCCGACTTTACACGTAACACCTTCACTTTATGTTTTTTTCCTTCTTGTTCTTCCTTTCTAGAAATAGTTAACCCCAAGCTACACATGGCACAATACTAACACCTCTTCCTCTTTTTGAGCTCAACATTTCACTCGTTTTGGAGAAATGCTCACTCAGTTTTTCAGGATAGCAAATGGGAAGTTGTGGCACAGAAAATGGCCCAGAGATCACCAGTTTGTGTGTGTGTGTGTGTGTGTGTGTGTGTGTGTGTGTGTGTAGTGAGTGAAGTGTTATGATACAATGTGTGTATAGTGTGTGCAGTGACTGATAGTGAGATATGAGTGAACAATGTGGCATTACATTATTTAATAAGTTATTTGTATAAATAGTATTGTATACCAGGAGTAAATCTAATGATTGTCTAACTAGAAGTCTGTAAATATCTGTGTGTACGAATTAACTTATTTTAAATTGATGTAAATTTGTAAATACTTTGACAAGTCCTATATCCTTGCAAAAAGAGATCTACGGATGAATAAAGCTACTACTACTACTACCTCCGAGCACACAGGGAGTGTAAACTTCACAAATTGCTCACTACGCAGTTTTCCTCGCTGGTATCCAATTCACATTCGTAACAGATTCACATTCGTAACCGACGTAATCATGCATTAATAAAGTCGGACTGTCTTCTTTCTTGAGAAACAAGAAACAACTTCACATTACCAGGGGAGCGTGAATATCATCAGAGACGTAGATCCAAAGCCAGCATAAGGCCTTACACATAGTCATCACCCGAGCCACCTACCAATGTTGCGGCCAGCCAGCAGGTACAAGGAAAACCTGTCACACTCGGTGCTTTCTCAGACTCCCCTCTTGTAAACCGCTGGAACCGCTAAAATAGCGTTCACCGCCAATGCTCCCTCTCGGGAGGACAAAGAACACACATCTCACTCGGCGAGTGTAATGAGAATCAAAACGCCCACTCTCACAATTCAAATGTAACCTGGTAAATAACGGCCAGTTCGTCTAACAACAGATACCAACTGCATTTTAGTCGCACCAGGTAGGTGAGAGGAGAATTAGCAAACAGCCCAGTAAATTACGTGTTCGAAATTCGGTCTCCCACAGCCTATGCTTATCCATATACTTGCAGGTCGTACAATTAAAGTATCAGATTGTCAGAATTCTTAGCCTCAATTGCACACACATCAAAGAGCCACACATTCCGAAAGATCAAGTGTTTATTCCGACCGAAAGGTCAGCGTGCCAGTTGCCGCTCACACTCTGCATTCAATAACGCTCGGCTCAGAGCAATGTCTACTCCATCGCCAAAAACAACGCCTCGATTCGGCCAGAGGGAGCAAAACCAGCTCTTCCCAGTGACTTAACAAACCAGGGCGTACCAATCTTTCTACAAAACAAAAAATTTTGTCGCACTTGGCACATATTCCTTTCCAAACCCCTCCCCCCCCCCCCCTCCTTCATGATGCGTTACATCCTGCTAAGCAAACACATCACTCTTCAGGATTTAGTTTCACCTTGGAGACGGCTCCTCTTACTTCTCTTTCACTATGGAGATTAATCAACGAAACAGCTACCAGAGTTAGAAACTTTTCTAATTTGGAAGGGAACCTTCAGTCTAGGCAAACGCTTTTTAGTAATGCTTTCAGTAACTATATTGACAGCCTGAAAGTTCCTAGGAGAACCGTTATCCCAACTAGGTATGTATTTAGTTGCCAAACCACGCGGCCAGACCTCTGGTTCCTACTAATATGCTCAGCATATGAGGGATTTAGATAGTAAGGTGTATTCACCGTATATTCTGTTCCTATCCCTAGGTAATATTCTTTAAAAGTATGGGCAGTAAAAGATGTAGTATCACCAGGTACCGAGCACTAAGGTGCCCAGAAGTTTCTAGAGATACCTTGCAAATTCTGTACAACTACATAAGCAGCACCTTTAAAAGGTAGCAGCCATACAAAATGCTTAATCGTGTAGACGCAAAGTGGAATATCGCGAACCTATGAAATGCACATACATTTACTGAAAGGTCATGTCCACCGACTTGGAAGCTAAATAACTTACTCTACTATTTTAGGCCGGCTTACTAGCAGGACAAATATTAACTCTAGATACTCTTTCTCGGATGTCATTGTCCATGTCTTGCCAAAGAAACTGCAGGCGAATATTTTGATGAGTGTCATATGTCTAATTGCACATCTACCGGAGAGTCAGGAGAATATTGGAATACCAAAGAAACCAATTTTTTTAGAACAGCTACTTCATATTTGTTATCAAGATGGAACTTACAACATATGACCGTTTCCTTTAAAACGCAATTCCTTATCTGTTCACCTTTCTCTGATTTACTCTTAGTTTCCTTCACTTTGTCAAACCGATCTTGAAATTCTCTGATTGTACGGAATAATCGTGGAACATGAGCCAAAATCAGATTTATCAAACGAACCTGACCTCGATTTTCTATGGCCCGATCATTCACTTGGTTACAATCATCCGGACTGAACACGCAACTCAAATTATCTACCACAGAATTATAGAACCACTTTATATATTTTACTTTTAGAAAGCGGGTTACACGCAGGGAAATACGACCTGCCTTTCTTAGCCTAGCTTGGTTGTTCGTCTCTAAACGAAATTTATTATGTTCTACATAGTAGTGAAATTTCTCCGTTCCAAATAAAATCGATGATGATTCTAGCTTGTAAATGTAGTGTTTCTTTTCTGAGTCAGTCAATGCACTTGAGACATAAACAGCCACCCTCTTACCGACTTCTTGATACTGAATCAAAACAGCTCCTACTCCCAACGCTGATTCATGATTTGGAAGGACTGAAGTTCAGGAGGGCTAACACCGGTTCTGACTTCAATGACTCTTTCTGCGAGGAACCTCAAAGAAATTCTCAACCTTTTTTTATATAAGTTATGAGATCGACAAATTCTCAGCGAACTTTTTAAAAGAAATTAGTGATACCCATGAGTCTGGCAGATTGTTTAACATATCACCGTATCGTCCAGATACTGACAGACTTACCGAAATTTAAGGTCAGAACTCAAAACTGCCCATTAACTGAGAGAGCACTGGTACGTCAAAGTGGAATTAGCTGAAATCAAAAATGTTGCAGTCTGTTACAAATGCTGTAACAGGTTTGAGCCTTCCTCCATTGGTATCTGATTATAAGCCTGATTAAGGTCAGGGGTGGTAAATACATGTGCTTCCTTAAACCATTGAAATCAGGAGTGAAAATGAAGCAGTTCAGTTTCCGATAGTCTTAACACTGGTCGATACTCGTTGTTACACATTGGAAGTAGACAAGTAGTTGCAGCGTAAGGAGATTTCAAAGGCCGAACTACTACTTCTAACATGTTATCCATCGGCTTCCTCAGTATCCTTGTCTTAGGGGATGATAATCTGTAAGTTACTTTCTTAACAAGCACAGTACGTTAACTCAAACCGGTATTCTAACTGGCTGATGACTCCCAGTTCTTGCATTAAAAAATCCGAGAATTTTATATAAAGTTCATTGATCTGCATTTTAACAATTTCCTCTAAATGTGCTAATTGATTGTGTAAGGAATCTGGGTTTTTTATATTCGTTACACCAATCCTACGTAGATTAATCATAATGAACTGTTACCATACCCCTTTGCCATTGCTGGCAAAGTTGAAGCTGCACTTGAGAGCTTAACCAAAAATACTGTTATCATCCAGTCCAATCTGTAATCAGACCAACCTTGATGATAAAATTGGCACCCAGAACAGAATTGGTGGCTAACTTCTCTAGCAGTTCTGTACTGACCTTCCACGCAAAATCATCAATGGTCACCTTAACCTGAAACAGCCTCAGGCTTGATTTATCAGCAGTAAAATGCTGTCCAATATCTAACTGTACACTTCGTCATTTACAAACTCTTTGATTAGCAACAAACCATTTGTAATTAACGGCACAAATAGTACTGTAACACTCAAGCACCCATATTCTCACTTTACACAGCTTGATTCCCCACAGTTCTATCAAGTTATTTTTGGATTGCCTGTATCTTGGCATCCTTGTGAAAAACCCTCGTCCTCCCTCCTTTCTTCGTTGAAATCCTGCCCTGTCTTTCCCCCATCTACAACTCTTTTATTAGGGCAACATTCCTTTGTGACATGCCTGTCCCTTCGGAAATCCACGAATTCACGTAGACTGAAATTTGCGAACTACGTTATGTAACTGATCTACAGTTTTGGGGCACCTAAAAAAGTACCACTCTTTTCTATTGTCAGACGTTAAACCCCGCACAAAATATAACATACCACCTGTTATTCACTGTACGAGAGATCTAAGCCTACCACACTCTTTTTCATATCGTCCATGTAGTTTACAACTGATTCCTGAAATTCTCGTTCGTGGCCACATCGATTATAGACTACCTTCTACAGCGCTCTGGGAGGAATTTTCCGGAAAATTCTAGCCCAAAATTGTTTTAAGATGTTATTTTCCTGTATAGCCTGTAGTACCTCTTAATCTAAACTATCGCTCACTTTTACTGCTATCAACATTAACACACTGAAATCCCTCAAATCCATAGCCCTTGCTCTTTTCTGAAACTCACCAGTAAAATACAAGAATTTAAGTATCTGATCTGAAGAATTCGAGGGAAAATTGGTACATTCACTCAAAAACTCCTGTAATGCACTTAGGATTTTTCCAAACAGACTTTCGGTAACCACTTGCTCCCCACAACGACTTCAATCCTTGTGACTGCCATAATTTCCAGATTCACTTAATTTCTTGTCATCAGCCTTAAACCATTCATTAAGAATTTTACTTTACGATTCTAAAAATTATCCTTGCCTTCATCCAAGCCTTCCAGGTCACCCATTATATCTACTTAATGACCAAAACTGTCCTCCAACTTCTGTGCTTGATTCGGTGTACAACTCTTTTCATCTTTCGTCATCTCCAAAATTTTCTCAAATGTGGCACGCAATACGGCAGTAGCCAAATCCACTTTGTTTGATTCGGTAATCGGCTGTAAACAGACCTGTAACTTCTGGCGCACATACTCGTTTCTACCTTTCTTACTTTTATTTCACATGTGTTCTCCTCTACGTAAATAAACCAGATCCGTCACATTACGAGGCATTTTAAGAACAAACAAAACAAACATAAAACCATTATAGCAACCGAAGCTAACTTCACTAACAATGTAGCACAACTCAATCGATCGAGCGCCCTCATCTTCCACTGTGGCCGGACTCAGGAGATGGACAGAAGGTTTAGATCGATTGATCGAATTGAGTTACCAGTTAGAAACATTGCACATTTATTCAAATAACAAGACAACTTGTAAAACACAATTTCAGCTCCAGTAACTACACCTTAAAACACTATTGTAACAACAAGACTCACAAACAATTTACTCAAACATCTTGAGAGTCGAAAGGAGATTAACAACATTAAAACACAGTGCGAAAACCAGAGCTTTTTCAAATGCAGTCCAGTTGTAATAAAATTAATAGAGACAACATGAAAACAATTGCAGGAGCGGACAAAATCTAAGTTTCAGCGTATAGTGCACTCGTCGATGAGAATTAACAAAGTGAACAATGCTATATATGGACTACATCTTATGTACCCCAAAAACAGTTTCAGTTAGTTCATCAGTCATCCACGTATCTTCCCGTGCTTGGAAGGCATTTACCATAGACATAGAATGCCTATCATCAACAAATATTTCTGCTAATACGTTAAACGACGATTGTCCACCAGAACCTTAGGGAGGATGGAGCTGCTGTGACATGTTTCTCTCCCAGTGTCGTCATCTTAACCAGTCTTGATTCAACTGGCAGCTTACAATTAGTAAGGACCTGGATTAATGGAATAAGTTCATCATTACTAATCTAAGTATTTCATCTCTCTACGTAAGAGCTAATGTACTCATATGCGACTTGCCACTCTGCAGTTGAATTACACAGTCATTGTAAACTTCAATTAATAATCGATGCTTCTGGAAGTTCTTTTTCTATAAAAATTATTCCACTATCATATCAATTACTGCCTGCCACTTTTGAAGCTAGCAAGAGCACTAATTGTTCTAACAATTCATTTGATTTATTCCAGTGAACATAGTGCATATCTGTCAGTGATTACATGGAGCTCCAATCATGAACGTCATCTTCCTCATCGTAATAATTCTTTTCTCCATCTTCTTCTTCGTCATCATTATCATTATCCTCACCTTCCTCATAGCAGTCATCCTGTTCTTCACTTCCATTGTGTCCACCTTCTGCTTTTATAAATACATTGTTTCCTTTGGCTTTAATGTCTTTGTCTTCTTCGTCTTGGTCTGCCTTCATCGTCATCACCATCTTCTTCTTCTTCTGCTATTTTTTGAATAGCTGTCCCAATCTCTGTAACAGTTGAGAAATGGATTTGAACTATTTTCCAGCACAGACTCAGCTTCAGCTTGCGTGTGTCTTTTTTTTCTTCTGCAGCAACGACAGTTACTTGTGGCTATGTTGTCATGCATTCCATAAAACCTAGTGAGAGGTGTTGTACCAAACATTAGGTGCAACCGCGTTAATGGTCTGAAATTGAGAATAATTTAATATCTGTATTAAGTGATGGTAAGAGAGTATATAAACAACGTAGTTAACTATCTGTTACACACTGTTTCAATATGTCTGCTGTAGACGACAGTATTAAATTTGAAAATTAATTCACTTTCAGACATTCACTTCATTACTTTATATAAAATAATGTTTTTAAATAATTAACCAGAATAATCCTGAATAACTATAAATATTGTTACCAGAAGAATCACTTTTGATTTTTTTGATGCAACTACCGTAGCATCATTGAACTTATTCCACGTTTATTGGCGGTTTGCCTTAGTCAAGAACCAGCAATTACTTCCTTTGGCATTTCGCTAAATCTTTCTTTTGTGTTGTGCCTATATTTGTAATTTTTTTTAAAATTACCTATGTGCCCTTCACAAGGAAAATCTGGGTATTACGCTAGATCAAATAATTAATAAAATGCAGTAGATTACCGATACTTCATAATTTTACATTCTTTTACACAGGCACATAGCTCCTTACTCGGAGAAATATGACTTTCTTCGGGGTCTTATTTGTGTGCATGTACCAGTCTTATCAGTAAGTCTGATCATGTCGTTGACTGAGGAATCTGAGACCTGTTCTAATTAGTTGCAACTCTTTCCAACAGACAAGAACAAATAGTCAACACTATTAACCTCAATAAAAGAAGGATTAGAGAGAGAGAGAGAGAGAGAGAGAGAGAGAGAGAGATCTGCAGAGCGTATTTCTTGTAAATGAAGGCATAGTCAGAGTATGATAATGTAAGAAAGAATGAAACAGCATCTTGTATAAACTACAATGGGATTGGCGTAAGAAATCATTTCGTTGCTTAGTTACATAACTGGATAACTATCTCTCTGCGTCGTATCGGGAGAAATATAAAATAATTGAAAAAATTGTTAACTAACGTAGTTCACATCAAATATTTGAGTCTTACTGATCGTTCAATCGATTTTTTTTAAGTGAGCGTGCTTCGTTTTGCTATCGCTCAGTTCAAATTCTGCCTGAAGAAGTCAAATTAGCTCTTCCTCTCCCCTTTTCTTTTATTTCAAGACAGCTGAAAACGAGACAAAAGCAGAGATAAAATTACTTAAGCGAACATCTAATCGATACTAAGGATACTTGATGAGACAAAAATGAATTCGTTGCTTAAAACAAGTATACTAATCGGAAAGAGTTTCTGTCGCAGCCAGGCGTTACAAACAATATTACAAGCAGAAAGTGCAATACGTAGTACTGGAGAAAGAGGGACAAACAGCAGAGACAATATGGAAAAAGACTGCAAAAAAGAAAGAGATATGAAAATTGTGATATGAGAAAAGATCTGATTGAAGAAAATTTCTCATCTTTAACTAGGAAGGAGCAGACAAGGCATCTGGATGATGAAAAAAGTGATGGTGACGCATTTAAGCAGTAGCGCCCAAGGAAAGAAGTGATCTTGCAATCGATTTCTTTTGGTTAGAGTGAGGAGAATAGTCTGCATGGGCGGAAGCAGGAAATGTTTACTTGAAGACTCGGAGCTTCAGTGAACAGATATTGCGACTTACACACAGCCTGGGGCTGATGGAGAATTTGGACGCAACGAATCCAGCCTGACAGGAGGAAGGCACATGATGTGTTTGGACGTCCCAACAGTTTCAAGAACCATATCTAATGTCGAAAAGACTGACTGTCCCAGAAGCGGTCCAAAAATCGTAAAAAAAACTTGTAATTAATCGTTTATTGCTTTTTTTTATTATAATCTTTATAGAGTACAGAGTTGAAATAACCATTAATCTAAAAGTTTATTAATTACTTTATTGTCGTGCCACACCAAAATAAATGAAAATAGGGGATAAAGTCATTATTTATGAATGTGTTATTTCCAGTTGAGCTTATATGGCTTGTTTTATTCATATGTTAACTATGTGAGCCGCAGTGGTCTGCGTCATCAGTTTGATTTGCTGCGCCATTACCACATTTAGAGTAATATATATGCACTCCTGAATAAAAAAACATACTACGCTGAGAAATGATCGCTGCTTTCGATTAGTCGAAAACTGTCCGACTTATGACATCTCGACCAGTGCAGCAAATATTTTTCTGGCACTCTGAGTATTTCACAACTACATTCGTAAATTTCTGTTTATAGGGATCGACATCCATAATTTGATGAACTACTCAGAATTATCTGAACGCTGATCTGATTCTCCACTGTGCTATAACACTTGTGGTCCACTGGCTGATATCTCTATCTTCCATTGTCTTGGGCATTTTGTCTCAGGAGATTCGAGAAGTATGAGAGTCATGTACTATATTAGCGCAAAAACTTCGCTTATCACAGAAACATCAATTTGTTGCCATCTTGACAAATCAAGCTATAAAATGAGATAAGGGCACAGTTTCATAGGAGCTGAGGAATTAAAGCTCATATTTATATTTTTGTGTCATTAAAATTAAGCTCAAGCAAATGCAATTATTAACTTATCGCCTAGATCAGTTTTAACAGCGTATTCCAGACGAACTGTCCGTTATACAGTGGTCAACACAGTCAGAAAAAATATATGATTCAGTCTCTAGTGATGACTGCGTGCCAGAGGATGGCCTGACGCTAAAAATATGTACTGAAACCGGTAGACACCCAGTACACTAAAAATAAAATGGTGAATGCAGAGTAAAACACACATATTTTTAGTTTGATATCTTTTTCGATTTTGAGATTGTTTTTATACGTTATTCCAGTAAAAACCTGGAGTTGAAAGGTGACCTATGTTATTTTCTACAAACTGAACTGAAATTTATTCCGTCGTAACTGTTTGTTGTTCCTCGCACATTTACTATGCCAGAATTTTTCTGTGGCACCTTAAGTCACACCAGTGGTCTATCTATCATAGGTGAAGTGCATAGCTAATAGCGTTCGATCAGTTAGAAAATAAATAATAGAGAGGAAAAGCTGAAGGTGTGATTAGTGTCAAGAAAAAGAAACTTATCAACATATTTTTATAAATGGGCGGTAATTCCGCATCGAGGCAATATATATATTTTAAAAGAGTCAGGTGGAACTTGTCACAAGTTATTACTGCTATCACTTAATGATTATCTTGAGACGTAGACTGAAAACATTAAATTTAAAGTTCTTAAAATTATATCTGACTAACAACATGCTGTGAAAAGTCAAATTATTTTTGGAAAGAACTCAACTGGAAACTGTAAAATGTGAGGGATAGCTCTATACCAGACTTCTAACCGTCTCCAACACATTAGGGAAGGCTGTTGTACCTAGAGGATAGTGAATCTAGGAATAAATGAGGTTCGTTTGGTTGGTACTGTAGTCTGGTGACTGATCTAAGAATCACATGAAGGAATGTGCACTAGAGCCTGCCATTAGCATTTTCCGCCATTTTCTACAGGTTTTTTAAGACCTGTTTGTATAACAGATGGGCAGTAAAGTCGTACTTCGTCAGTCGTGCACTATATTGTAACTTGAAACAGAAAAACTTTTGCAGTGGAACAAATCAACTGAGGTTTTTTTTTAATGTCTTAAGATTTTACCCATTTGGAAAATGGAAATTTGCGTTTGATTCCAATAGCTTCTATTTCAAAATTATTTAACTTATAATTGGTTTATGACAAAACTTCTGCTTAATTTTATTTCAGTTATTGATTATTGGTGTTTGGTAAAGTAATAATGTTACAGAGAGACCATTAATAACAGTTCTGATGAAATTTTGTCGATTACAAAGCTCTGAAATTTCTATAGAATATTTGGACCTATCTACATGACCATCCAGTACCTTGGAATACGTTAGCACAATTGGACAAATCTTAATTTTCTGGAGTAATTTTTGTAATTTCAGAGAAAGACCTGTGCACGTAATTCTACAGTGTGTGATGAATTACCCACGGTACGATAGTTCTGTGATGTGAAGATGATTGTTAGCTTAATCGAAACCGACCAAGTCATTTCATAAATTTGCGACGTAGACAAATAAAGCAATATGTACATAAATTGATGTCGTATACATAAACCAATATTTGGTCTATTATCACCTACTTCGGCGCAAGTTCCGTTATTTCTTGTTTCACGCAATCTACAGTATGCTGCTCATTATATTAAAAATAAAGGATAAAGAAGAAAACGTAGAAGTGCTGAACGTAATTGCCAGTCGCCTTCTAGTACATAGTTTGTTGTGACTGCTAGGTAAGAGGCTGTAGCATCAGAAGTCTAGTCATCTGTTGTCAATGAGTTGTCCGAAGCCTTGGTCAAAATAAACTGAGCGTAAGGAAAAAGGTACACAACAATCAATACGAAGGAAATGTTTAATTGAGTTCCAGGTAATCTAATGGTTCAATAAAACCTGAATCTTCTGCAGTAGAAAAGGGCTGAAAGTCTTTGAAAATAAGTTTGAGACTAATTAATTTTTTGTCTGTAACATTCACAGTCTCTCTCTTTTAGCATACATATTGGTACTACTTTTCTGAAACGGTTCCGTTGTTGACTCGGAGACGAGGGAAGTGGCATTATGGAAACTTGTGACAGATGCTGCAACTCTGTTGCAAATCAACGTAGGCAGGTCTATGTTTTATTAGAGAATACCTTTCTCACGTTTTTGTGGGCTCTCTTCTGACTGAGTATGATCGTCCACGAAAGTCACACTTTCATTTTTTTCCTGGCTCATCATTTGAAAAATACCCCAGTTCTTTTCTTTTCCTCTCCATGATGACTGGCCTGAAAATGGAAATTTTAATAAATTATCGTTAAAGGGGAAATCATCAGTCTCTATGAAACAGAACTAATTCCCCACTCACCTCAGTTCACAATTTAATTTTATGATGGAACTGACCACTACGTAGGAACGTGGTTCGGCTGAACTTATTCATGTTTGAGGCCTTGCATCCCACAAAAGTTGCTCCTACCATCTAGTGCACGTACACACAGTCTGAATTCAGAATACTACGAAAACATATCTGGGAAAGATCTGTTACATAGCTTGTATTTCACATTCTACGACTCTTGTCGTACGGTGAACTCCTCTGTGATCAATGTGAAAAACCGCCATTAGTAAGTCACACAAATTGATTCATAGATTTATTTTTGAAATAGGTGACTGCTGGTGACGTACAGCTCGGCATCAATTATAGCATGCCTTAAAGACTACGAAATGCAGTAAAGACAAAGTTTTAAAACTTGGAAAGATACTAATATGTATCTCCGTTCATGAGTAAGATGGTGTGATGTGAAAGTGGTGGTACTGTGATAACACAGGACTATGGTGCAAAAACAGCTCCTAGCTTCTGCTTTCAGCAGTATGTGGTTCTTCCGAGAGTAATAGATGAATCGTGAGATTCTACTTGATTTTTACATACCTTAACAACAATATCGACAACTCTGGGGAATCCATTGTGTTCGTTCTATTTGTCAAAACAAGAGAATCATTGGGTATTTTTCACCTTCTGTCAGAAGAAGTAATCAGCAGTAAAAGGACAAGTTGTAGAAATGAGAATTTTTACTTGCAGAAGACATGGATCAAATCTGAATGAAGGAAATGCTGCAGAGCTTCATGCGACAAAATGAAGCGCCTACCGATCTGTCAACTAAGTACACTGCCTGTCATAAAAAGAGAAGCACCCTGGAGACTTGGTCAGATGTTAGTGTAACTTAACATATGTACACAATCGGCAGATATTCAAATGATTGGAACTGAATGTTCTGTTGCAGGCAGGACGACCACTGGAGTGTATTAATGTTGTTCCTGCTTAGTGTTGTTACTGATAGGACAAATAAGGGGCGTGAAGAGCGTCAGACATTCAGTGGCAACTGTTTTTTTTTTAGGGCGCAAAACTGCTATGGTCATTAGCGCCCAGCCCGCGACTTAGGAAACAATAAAAAACCGAAATTGAAAACCAGCAGCAATGGGAACAAAGTCATAAAATTGGAGAAACTAAAAGCAGAAGGAATGCTTAAAAATCCACTACAGAAAGGGGTTGGTTGTCACCAAAAAAGGCTTCAAATGACTGACGTCATTTCACTGTCACTAATAAACTGGAGAACGTGGTCGGCTGAGCGCGTGTCATCTGCTAAAATCGACGATAGATCAGGCGATAGCTGTAGACGGGAGCGTAACGGATTAAAATAGGGGCATTCAATTAAAAGGTGTCGTACCGTCCACAGCTGAGAGCAGTGGGGACAGAGTGGGGGAGGATCGCCGCTTAAAAGATGTCGATGGCTAAAAAGACAGTGCCCTATCCGGAGTCTAGCTAAAATTACCTCCTCCCGACGACGCGTTCGGGAGGAAGAGGTCCAGGCGCAAGGAAGGGCTTTCACTTCCCGCAATTTATTATGGGGAAGTGTTGACCAATGCGCATGCCATAAATGAGCAACTTTTCGACATAAACCGCTCCGTAGATCGGTAAATGGAAGCGACTGAATAGCTGGCCGAGGAAGAGAGACTGCAGCCCTGGCCGCTATATCGGCCGCCTCATTCCCACAGATACCAGCGTGTCCCGGGAGCCAGAGGAAAGCCACCGAGACGCCCACCAGGTGGAGCAAGCGCAGACAGTCCTGAATCCGGTGGACCAGAGGGTGCACAGGGTAAAGAGCTTGGAGACTGAGGAGAGAGCTGAGAGAATCGGAGCAGATAACGTACTGTATCCGCCGATGGCGGCGGATGTAGTGGACAGCCTGGAGAACAGCGTAAAGCTCCGCAGTATACACCGAACACTGGTCGGGAAGCCGAAATTGATTTGGGGTGTCGCCAACAATATAGGCACTCCCTACACCTAACGATGTTTTCGAGCCGTCGGTGTAAATAAATGTGGCGTCCGTCATTTGTGCATATAGAGCAGCAAATGCCCGACGATAAACAAGTGTAGGGGTACCATCCTTGGGAAATCGACAAAGGTCACGGAGCAGGCAGATCCGGGGACGGAGCCAAGGCGGTGCTGTACCCCAAGTTGTCAAGAAGGTTTTAGGAAAGCGGAAGGAAAGAGAATGGAGCAGTTGACGGAAGCGGACTCCCGGGGGTAGTAGGGAGGAGGAGCGGCCTGCATACCCTACATCAAAGGAGGCGTCGAAAAAAAGGTCATGGGCCGGATTAGCAGGCATGGAAGATAGATGGCTAGCGTAACGACTTAGAAGGACTGCTCGCCGATTGGACAGCGGAGGTTCAGCAGTCTCAGCATAAAGGCTTTCCACAGGG
The DNA here is from genome assembly GCF_023898315.1 of Schistocerca nitens. NCBI lineage: Eukaryota > Metazoa > Arthropoda > Insecta > Orthoptera > Acrididae > Schistocerca > Schistocerca nitens. The sequence continues at coordinate 418,957,230 of NC_064619.1, read as the reverse complement.
CTAGTGTAAAAAGCTCCAGACACTAAACGTAATCCACGGTGGTGGATACAGTCGAGACGCCGAAGAATAGACGGCCGAGCAGAGGAGTAGACTATGCTTCCATAATCCAATTTCGAGCGCACTAAGGCGCGATAGAGGCGGAGAAGGACCACTCGGTCCGCTCCCCAGGAGGTACCATTCAGGACACGGAGGGTGTTAAGCGATCGCAGACAGCGAGCCGAAAGATAGGAAACGTGGGAGGACCAGCACAGTTTTCTGTCAAACATAAGACCCAAGAATTTAGCGACGTCTGAAAACGGAAGGTTGACAGGTCCTAGATGTAAGGAGGGCGGAAGAAACTCCTTACGTCGCCAAAAATTAACACAAACGGTCTTACTGGGAGAGAAACGGAAGCTTGTTTCGATGCTCCAAGAGTGGAGGCGATCGAGCCATCCTTGAAGACGTCGTTCAAGAAGGCCGGTCCGTTGAGAGCTGTAGTAGATCGCAAAATCATCCACAAAGAGGGAGCCCGAGACATCAGGAAGGAGACAATCCATAATTGGATTTATAGCGATGGCAAACAGTACAACACTCAGCACGGAGCCCTGGGGTACCCCGTTTTCTTGGGAGAAAGTGCGGGAGAGGGTACTGTTCACCCGCACCCTAAATGTGCGCTCTGCCATAAATTCCCGAAGAAAAAGGGGCAGCCGGCCTCGAACGCCCCAAGAGAACAGTGTGCGGAGGATGCCTGTCCTCCAACAGGTATCGTATGCTCTCTCCAGATGAAAAAATATTGCTACCGTTTGGCGTTTCCGGAGAAAATTGTTCATGATATAAGTGGAGAGAGCAACAAGATGGTCAACTGCAGAACGATGCGTTCGGAATCCGCATTGGGCAGGTGTTAAAAGACTGCGGGATTCCAGCCACCACGCTAAACGGTAATTCACCATACGCTCCAAAACCTTACAGACACTACTCGTGAGAGAAATGGGGCGATAGCTAGAGGGGAGATGTTTGTCCTTTCCAGGTTTCGGAACAGGAACGACGATAGCTTCCCGCCATCGTCTGGGAAAAGTACTGTCGGTCCAAATTCGATTATAAAGGCGAAGGAGGTAACGCAGACTATGGGTTGATAAATGCAGCAACATTTGGACGTGGATACCATCCGGTCCTGGGGCAGAGGAGCGAGAAGAAGAGAGTGCATGTTGGAGTTCCCGCAAGGAGAAAAAAGTATTGTAGCTTTCGCGATTTTGAGAGGAGAAAGCAAGATGTCGCACTTCCGCTGCACGTTTCTTCGGGAGAAACGCTGGCGGGTAATTTGAAGAGCTCGAAATCTCGGCAAAGTGCTGACTCAACGAGTTAGAAATTGCGACGGGGTCCACTAGTGTGTCATGCGCGACAGTGAGCCCAGAGACCGGGGAGAAACTAGGCGCGCCTGAGAACCGTCGAAGCCGACTCCAAACTTCCGAGGAGGGAGTGAAGGTGTTAAATGAGCTAATAAAGAATTTCCAGCTTGCCTTCTTGCTATCGCGGATGACACGACGGCATCGCGCTCGGAGCTGCTTATAGCGGATACAGTTGGCCAAAGTAGGATGGTGGCGGAAAACGCGGAGAGCACGTCGCCGCTCACGTAGTGCATCACGGCATGCCTCGTTCCACCAAGGAACTGGGGGGCGCCGGGGCAATTCGGAGGTGCGTGGTATTGAATGTTCCGCAGCTGCAAGAATAACGTCGGTAATATGTGTGACCTCATCGTCGACGCTGGGAAAGGGACGGTCATCGAATGTCGCTAGAGACGAAAAAAGTGTCCAATCGGCTTGGGCAAACTTCCAGCGTCGCGGGCGCATATATGGCTGTTGAGGCTGCAGTCTAAGGACACATGGAAAGTGGCCACTTGAGTGTGTATCATCAAGGGCGAACCATTCGAAGCGCCGAGCTAGCGGAACAGTACCGACCGCAAGGTCCAAATGAGATAAATTTGTCGTGGAGGCAGACATAAATGTAGGGACCCCAGTGTTGAGGCAAACTAGATCTGCTTGGTGGAAGACGTCTAGCAATAGTGAGCCACGTGGACAAGAATGTGGAGATCCCCAACGCGGGTGGTGGGCATTGAAGTCCCCAACCAGCAAATATGGGGGTGGAAGCTGACCAAGAAGATGAAGGAGATCAGCTCGTGCCATTGGTGTGGACGATGGAATGTATACAGTACAAAGAGAGAACGTGTATCCGGAAAGGGAAAGACGGACGGCGACAGCTTGGAAGGAAGTGTTTAAATGGATTGGGTGATAATGGAGAGTTTCATGGAGAAGAATCATGAGTCTTCCATGTGCTGGAGTGCCTTCAACAGAGGGGAGATCATATCGGACGGACTGAAAATGAGGGAGAACAAAGCGGTCATGGGGACGCAGCTTTGTTTCCTGAAGACAGAAGATGACCGGCGAGTAGGATTGTAAGAGGATCGACAATTCATCCCGATTAGCTCGAATACCGCGGATATTCCAGTGGATAATGGACATAGGGTGAACAGAAAATGGAGGAATGTGACCAAGGTCGCTGTCAACTCAACGACTGCTCTGAGCTTGCGACCGACATCATGGAATGGCATTCAGCCGAAGGCAGAAGATCCTGATCCATAGGTTGGTCAGGAGCAGCTCCTGCCACAAGCGACCGGCCGGTTGATCGGCCGCCAGCAGTGCGCCTCGGCGACACAGAAGACGGCCGAGGGCGACTTCCGCCAGGTGGTGCTGTAGATGGGACACGCCTTGGCGGAGAAGGAGAGGAACTGGGTTTCTTTGTAGCCTTCTTGGAAGTATGATGTTTAGAGGAAGGAGGAACCGATGGTTGGGAAGTTGCCGTACGTAAAAACTCTTCACGAGTATGCTCTTTTTTCGAAGACTTGGCGTCCGACTTTTGGGCTCGAGATTTAGCAGAACCCGACGAAGGGTGAGCCATAGAGTGGGCAGGCGAAAGTGGTGAGGTTGAACGGGCGATCTTTGCGCTGGCCGATCTGACGACCGTGGTACTAAAGGTGAGGTCGTAAGTCTGCGTGGCCGCCTCCTTTGTTGGCCGATGAGAAGCAAGGACAGCGCTGTATTTTCCTTTCTGAGGCACGGTGGGCTGTCGACTGGCGAATAATTTTCGAGCAGCAAAGGTCGACACCTTTTCCTTCACTCTTATTTCCTGGATGAGTTTTTCGTCCTTAAAAACGGGACAATCTCTAGAGGAAGCAGCGTGGTCACCCATACAGTTGATGCAGCGAGGGGATGGAGGTGGACAAGCACCCTCATGGGCATCCTTGCCACACGTAACACATTTGGCCGGATTGGAACAGGACTGGCTGGTGTGATTGAACCGCTGGCATCGATAGCAACGCGTAGGGTTTGGGACGTAAGGGCGAACGGAAATTATCTCATAGCCTGCTTTGATTTTCGATGGGAGTTGAACTTTGTCAAATGTCAAGAAGACAGTGCGGGTTGGAATGATGTTCGTGTCAACCCTTTTCATAACTCTATGAACAGCCGTTACGCCCTGGTCAGACAGGTAATGCTGAATTTCTTCGTCAGACAATCCATCGAGGGAGCGTGTATAAACGACTCCACGCGAGGAATTTAAGGTACGGTGCGGTTCCACCCGGACAAGGAAGGTGTGGAGCAGAGAAGTACGCAGCAATTTTTGTGCCTGGAGGGCACTGTGTGTTTCTAACAACAGGGTGCCATTCCGTAATCTGGAACAAGACTTTACAGGACCTGCAATTGCGTCGACACCTTTCTGAATAATGAAAGGGTTGACCGTGGAGAAGTCGTGACCTTCGTCAGACCGAGAAACAACAAGGAACTGTGGCAATGATGGAAGAACCGTCTGTGGCTGAGACTCAGTGAACTTACGTTTGTGAGCAGACATAGTGGAAGGTGAGGAAACCATTGCGGAAGAATCCCCCATGATTACCGGCGTCTCTGATGGCGCGCTCCTCCCTTGTGGGGGCCCTCACTGAGGGCACACCCGCCTTAGGTAATTGTTCACACCTCAGGTCACACTTCCCGACAAACGGACGGAGGGACCAATCGGCACTTTCGGAAGGTATCAGCTCGGGTAATCACCCCTCCCTGGGCCTGGCCGTTACCAGGGGGTACGTACGTGTCCTACCTGTCTACCCGGGGCGGGGAATTACGCGTTACCCCGTCACCGGCTACGCATGGAAGTGCGTGGGTCGGCCTTCAGAAACGCACAGGGAGGAAAAAAGAGAAAGGGAAAGGAAAGAAGAGAGGTCTCAAACGCCGCAGCGGAGAAAAGGGTAGAGAGAAGAGGTAAGGAAAAGAGAAGGACAAAGGAAGGATGGAGCCTTTCAAGCAAGGAAGGCGAAGAATGTAGTATATTTACAAGCGTCCGTCTCCGGACGTAGGCACAAACCAGAACCCCAGAAGGGGAGAAAGGGAAAGAAAGAGCCAGAGGTGAGGGGGGGGGGGCGAAGATGGGGGATGGGGAAGGATGCGGAAAGGGAAGGTATGCAGCCCGGAAAGGAAGGAAGGCCACATCAGCTCGGGGTCCCGTGCTTGCTACGCACGTATCCACAAAAGAGTTGTGGATCCCCTGGGGGAAGTGGCAACTGTGAAGAACACGGAAATGCCACATACTTGTCTGAGAGAGCGTTATCAGCAGCTGACAGAATTTGAAAGGAGCATCACTGTCGGTGTCCCCTTAGCCGGCTGGTCGAATCGTGGAACACCCAAATTTTTGGGGCATTTGGTTGTGACAGTAACCTGATGCTGGATTGCTTTGGGTCGTGAGGCAAAGCGTACTCATCATCTATATTCTGGCCGATAACGTTCGCCCACGGCAAAGAAATATCGCAGTATTGTGCACTTAGACCATCATAGACAGTTCACATCTGCGCCTGGTGCCCCACAACAGATAATGAACTCCCTGCATCATCCTCTCTTATTTCGGATCTTTGGTCGTGGACTTGCAGCTGTCGACCTAGTCAATTACCGTTTCATGCGTAGTGTGTCGTTCACACTACAACACATGTGGCTGCGCTTGGAGCGGTTTCGTGGCAGGAAAGCATGGACTGATGACGACTACCATGGTACGGTGTTGAGCGACGAATCGCGGTTCTGCACTCTCTCGGATTACACTTGTTGACGAGTATGGCGGGGTACTGGGGAGAGGTCTCGTTCATCCAATATTTAGCAGAGCCGCAGCATGGTGGTGTAACGTGCTACTGGTTATGACTTCATGACGGTTGTTAGTGGTTCAGGATATTCTAACAGTACAATGGTACAAAACGGACATACTACAATCCCACGTCCTACCTCTCATGTGATAACATCAATATCATGGTACCATTTTTAAACATGACAATGCTGGTCCACACTTACCATGTGTTTCTGTGGCCCGAGTATGTGACGTTTAAGTACAGGGTGCGGCAGTATTCATAATAGGATATTAAAAACACATCAACAAGCAGTAACTGTAATTTATTTATTACCTCTTATATCAATTAATAGTTAAGGGCATGCCATTTACTAATGTGTAAGTCATTGTCCATTTCTTTTTGAATATGGCTCCTGTCAAATGATGTATCCTCTGCACAACACATTCATCAAAGCAGCTTTGGAAGCTTTCCACGTAACGTACTCCCTGGGACATTGGTGACGGCAGTTCTGATGCGATCCTTCAACTCAGGAATGGTGGTACAACGTGTTCGGAACACTTCTTGCTTCAGGTAGCCCCAAAGGAAAAAGTCTGCACATCAACGGTCAGGTGAGCGAGATGGCCAGGAAATGTCACCAAAACGGGAAATTACTCTACCTGGAAATGTCTGTCACAAGAAATCCATCCAAATTCTGGCTGTATGCGAGGTCGTACCGTCTTGTTGAAACCATAATTCTTCCACGTACCCATCGACCATACCTAACTGAGGAAGAACGAAGTCTTGCCGCATCTTTAGGTAGCGTTCACTGGTGACAGTTACAGCCACACCGCTGTCATCCACAAAGAAGTAAGGATCAATTATCCCAAAGGAAGCAGCTGCACACCACACTGTGACGCGAAAACTCTGCAAGGGCTTGATGTGCAGTTCGTGCGGTTTTACATCACTACAATAACGCATATTCTGTTTATTCACTGAACCACAATACTCGAAATAAGCTTCAGGGTGGTGTGCAACACTTGTGGATTTTGGCGAATGAGATCACGCATGGTTGAGAAGAATGAAACCTAATTGCAAGGCTTAATTTCCTGAACAATCTGCAGCTTATATTGGTGAAAATGGAGATCGTCGTGCAATATTCCCCTGAATGAGCGATCGGACATATGCACAGTTTGCGCGTGACGACGGGCATAGTGCAGCACGAACATTTTCCACGGCTTCTGGTGTCCGCACAGTCCTTTCACTTCTTCCCGGTTTGCCATTGCAAACAGAACCTGTTGGTCGAAATGTACGTACCCACTTCATACCGGTCCGTCCATCTAGAACTTTCCCATGACGTCCCAAGTTGAAATGTTGCTGAAACAGACTCTGGGTAGCAATAACAGAGTCGTTATTCTTGAAATACCTTCCAACAGCAAAGGCACGATGCTGTGCACTCCACCGCTCCATATCAATGTCACACTCGAAATGGCAGCTCATTAGTACACGAGTGCGCCACGAGCTGGCGCGCATTCCTGCAGCACGTCACTGTACTACGCAAGTCAAATTACGCTATGAACGCTGCCCCACCCTGTACTTCTGTTGCCAGTTACATCTCCAGACCTGTCACCGAGAAAGTGTGTACGGGACCACCTCACTCGCGATCTGCGTACCAATGTCAGTATCTAAGACATTCAGGACCACTTACAACGGTGTGGACGACCTTGCGTCAGGATAAAATAACTTTGTGACTCCTTTCTGAACCGAATGCATGTGAGGACCAAATACCTGTGAGGACCAAATACGTTGGAACGTCATACTGCTAAGTGGGCTCATTCTGTAAAGTTCTTGGTGAATTTTTGTACACACTGCAATAAAATGATATACCCTCTCAAGCCATTAAGTTTCGTTTCGTTTCTCGCTCCCTTTTTGGATGTTTCTCTTTTCTTTTGCCAGGCACTGTACGTTTCAAGCGCATGTCATGTTGTGTAATAAGCTATTCTTTACCCAATAATGAGTAGACGATGTTAACATACACGGCACTGTATTTTTCTTTGCTTGTAAGACCTCAGATTATTAGTTGAGAGCTGATACTTGTTGTGGCAGTGCGACTTTTGTCACATTCCGCAGGGCTTTCTGATACTAAAATACGAGTGTTGGAACTTAAGTAGTGGCAACTATTTATTCACAACCGATAAAAATAATTACATGTTTGCACTTGTTGCCGTCCTTGAAAGTAGTCACTAGCGTTGTGTAGAACCCGTTGCCAGCGTTGTGGAAGGCGTAGTATACCGTTAGCAGAGCCTGTTCTATTCATGTTGCGAATGGAGCGGTCTACTGCCTGTTGAATCTCTGGAACAGTTCTGAAGCGAATGCGACGAAGTGGTTCCTCCATCTTCGGAATCAAATCAAAGTCACAAGGACTTAAGTCCGGGGAGTGAGGTGTTTGGTACAGTACCTCCCATCCCATTGACTGAACAGAGCAGCTGCAACTTGCGCTATATGCCCCCGTGCATTCTCGTGCAAAATGATGGGTGGGTTGCGCAGAGAGTGCAGCCCTTCTTTCGAAAAGCTGGTCGCAGGTGATGCTCCAAATACGAACAGTTATACTGTGCATTGACGGTTTGCCGTGGAGGAACGTATGCGTTAGGATAACAACATCACAGTCGTACAAGACCCCATAACTTTCACCATACTGGGGCTCTGACGCACTTTCGACTTTCGCGGCTATCCGTAATGACGCCATTCGTAGAGTTGAGGTTTCAGTTTTGGCTTCGTGGCATTTGCTTCAGAACTATTCCAGAGATTCGACAGGCAGTAGACCGCTCCATTCGCACCATCAACAGAACAGGCTCTGCTAACGGTATACTACGCTTCCACATCGCTGGCAACGCGTTTTACACAACGCTGGTGACTACTCTGAAGGACAGTTCAAAAAATGGTTCATATGGCTCTGAGCACTGTGCGACTTAACTGCTGAGGTCATCAGTCGCCTAGAACGTAGAACTAATTAAACCTAACTAACCTAAGGACATCACACACATCCATACCCGAGGCAGGATTCGACCCTGCGACAGTAGCGGTCGCTCGGCTCCAGACTGTAACGCCCAGAACCGCACGGCCACTCCGGCCGGCTGAAGGACAGTAACAGATGCCAACATGTAACTTTTATGTATCGTTTGTGAATAAATAGTTGCCACTATTTAAGTTCCAACCCTCGTAATTCGTCTGTGCCGAATTCAGTAAAGCACGAAAACTGCTGATTCGGTGACAGTCGGGAAAGAACTGCATACAGCGGAGAAAACAAGCGCATTACGAAGCGTTTCCGCCAATAACGAAGCTTTACTCCGAGCTTCGAGGATTACTGATTAGTCGGTAACGAATACACACCATATGCAATAGCACTAGACTGTGCACCTTGACAATGTAACTGCAGCACTGAAATGCATTGTACTCAAACTGGAAATTACAATACGATGACGGAATGTAGTCAGTTATTAGGGAATATCACTAACTGCTAAGTTACAGCATTTGACGATGTTGTTATTGTCAACTCCAGTCCGAAGTCTGGTTTGATCTAGCTCTCCACAACAGTCAATCCAGTGATATTGTCTTCGTCCCTGTACAACTATTGTAAACTACGTTAATTCGCATCTGTTTACAGATTTCTAAACTTGTTCTCTCTCTCTCTGCCTGGTTTACACCCCCCCCCCTCCTCCAGCACCTCCTGCACTCCCCCAAGCCCGCTTCCCTCCCGCCTACGGACCCCGCGCAGTTAACTCAGTTACTGAATTCCCCAGGATGTATTCGATCACCCAATCCCTCCTTTCAATAAGGTCATGTCTTATATTCCCCTACTCCGTTCCGTACCTCATTAGTTGTTCAGTCTATCAGTGTGATCATCAGCATTCAAATGGTTCAAATGGCACTGAGCACTACGGGATTTAACTTCTGAGGTTCTCAGTCCCCTAGAACTTAGAACTACTTAAACCTAACTAACCTAAGGACATCACACACACACCCATACCCAAGGCAGGATTCGAACCTGCGACCGTAGCGGTCGCGCGGTTCCAGACTGTAGCGCCTAGAACCGGTCGGCCAAATACGCCGGCGATCATCAGCATTGCTCTGCAGCTGGTTAGTTACAAACGGTACATTTACACGGACGTAACTGATTCGAAACACTTACCAGAACAAAACTTCCTGGCAGATTAAAACTGTGTGCCCGTCCGAGACTCGAACTCGGGACCTTTGCCTTTCGCGGGCAAGTGCTCTACCATCTGAGATACCGAACCACGACTCACGCCCGGTACTCACAGCTTCACTTCTGCCAGTATCTCCTCTCCTACCTTCCAAACATTACAGAAGCTCTCCTGCCAACCATGCAGGACTAGCACTCCTGAAAGAAAGGATATTGTGGAGACATGGCTTAGCCACAGCCTGGGGGATGTTTCCAGAATGAGATTTTCACTCTGCAGCGTAGTGTGCGCTGATATGAAACTTCCTGGCAGATTAAAACTGTGTGCCCGAGCGAGACTCGAACTCGGGAGCTTTGCCTTTCGCGGGCAAGTGCTCTACCATCTGAGCTACCGAAGCACGACTCACGCCCGGTCCTCACAGCTTTACTTCTGCCAGTATCTCGTCTCATACCTTCCAAAGTTTACAGAAGCTCTCCTGCGAACCATGCAGAACTAGCACTCCTGAAAGAAAGGATATTGTGGAGACATGGCTTAGCCACAGCCTGGGAGATGTTTCCAGAATGAGATTTTCACTCTACAGCGGATTGTGCAAAGGTTTCGAGTTCGAGTCTCGGTCGGGCACACAGTTTTAATCTGCCAGGAAGTTTCATATCAGCGCACACTCCGCTGCAGAGTGAAATTCTCATTCTGGACCTACTAGAACAGTCTGCGGAGGAGACCAGTGTGCTGCATACGGTCGTAGGGTTTCCGCAGCATGACTTTTCACTAACTGTGAATATGAGTATGACTTTGACGTTATGCTTCCACTGCAGCGAGTGCGCCGGCTGTTAGCATTTCTAGTGTGGCTGAGAGACGGGGTATGCGATGCGGCCAGGCCTGGGATACGGCTGTGCTCCTCAGACTTGAGGCACTTCCTGCGGCTGAGGGCCCTCTAGGCCGACCGCGCGTCCGCGGCCGTATATTGAAAAATCCGCGGTTTAATCTCGGTCTGTGTCAGTGGCTGGCATTTGATGAGCACCCTTCCCCACCCCCCCTTCCCTCCCCACCCCTCCGCTTCCCTTGTGGCAGCCGCTCCTTGTGCCGGCGCTGCCTTCCCGATTGCGCCCGCGGTGGCTGACTGGCAGCTGGCGCCAGCGCGCCTCACGGCCGCCTTCTCGCCAGCACACTGGCCTGTCCGTCTGGCTGCTGTTCTGTATTCCACACGCTTAGCAAACCAAATGAGCGGCAGTATACGTAATAAAGGCCGTGCACAGCTAAGCTAGGCTCTTCATCCCACGCGAAAGAGGGATTAGTTCCTGGTGGTCAGCAAGTACATAATATCCTGGGTGTTTCAGGAGGCACAGGAAATATTTTAGGATACTGCAGTGCTTGTGTTGTTCAGATACATTGTTGCTTCGCACAGTGACGCATGTTGACGACATATTCAAGCTTCGGCCTGAACATGAAGCGTGATCGGATAGCCTAATGGTAGTCGGGACGGTAGCTCAGCGTGTTCTGTGAGAGGGGATGGTATCCTCTGTAATAATAATAATAATAAATAAATAAATAAATCTGAGTGAAGTCTTTAACGATAAAATTCAAGGGGTGTCATGTGACGTCCACCCAGACCAAATGCCGGCCGTGGTGGCCTAGCGGTTCTAGGCGCTACAGTCTGGAACCGCGCTACCGCTACGGTCTCAGGTTCGAATACTGCCTACGGCATGGATATGTGTGATGTCCTTAGGTTAGTTAGGTTTAAGTAGTTCTAAGTTCTAGGGGACTGATGACCTCAGAATTTAAGTCCCATAGTGCTCAGAGCCATTTGAAGCAGACCAAACAATAAGAACAATAACGAACAAATTTGAAATCACTGGGCCAGCAGGACCGAGCGGATGAGGTTATATTTGTGGAAAGGGGCCAAAATAAGTTATTGTCAATTGAACTCAACATAGAAACTTTGCTTCTTAAAACAGACAATCACACAAGCAAGAATAAAAAACTCTCAAGATTTTAAGGAAAGACATCCGTTGATTTGTAGTAATTTAGATCGGCTGAAGGCCACATCGAAAATCCGAGGCACAAGGCCTAATCAAGGAATTGAGGTAGAGGAGTTCTTCTGGAGGTTTCACTTCTTTAGAAATTTTTTTTTTTTTATTTTCATTATAAATTGGCTGAATGACTTATCTTAAATTTTTCCCATAGAGCTCGGATGGAGGCCTCACATTAATCAAGAACAGTGTTACGGCTTAACGCCGTGACAAAGATTTTCAAAGTTTAATCTAAATAGGCTGAAAACTCGGCTGAAGGCCGCATATCAAGAAAACAATTTAACCGCTTAAGGTCTAGGAAGAAGGGCTTTCAACTTGAACAGGCTCGAGGCCTTATCTTAAAATATTTCGTCTAAAACTCGGCTAAAGGCCTTATACTAAAGAATAACAACCTCATGACTCAAGGGAAAGACAAGGATTTTGAATTTTTAGTTCAAGAGAGATTAAAACTCGGCTGAATGCCACGCACCATGCAGAAAACAATTTTACGGCTTAAGGCCCAGAGGGAAGAGCTTCTAAATTTCAACTAGTATAGGCTCAATGCTTTATCCTAAAATGCTTCATATAAAACTCGGCTGAAGGCCACATACCAACTTGAAACAAATTTAAGGTTTAAGGCTTAGGCTCAAGGAATTTTCAATTTTAATTTTGAAAGGCTGAAACTCGGCTGAAGGCCACATACCAAGTAAGAAACAATATTTTTTACATCTTAAGCCCTAGGAAGAAAAGCGTTGCAATTAATAAGCTAAAACTCAGCTGAAGGCCACACAGAGTACTTAAGAGTAGAAAGAGAATCACAATGTAAAACACAATGAACAGCGCTCAGAAGGTTCTAAGGGTCGACCTGGGAAGGTAACACTAACGCACAAATGGGTGAGACAGGCAGCCAGACCGACAACCTCTTAATCGGAAGGCAACCCAATCGTAAGCCAGCCGACGAAGCAACCAACGAGATCAGTTCTGCTCCACCCAACCAGCAGAACGACAAGGCGTCAATAGCACAACGCTCTGGATACTGGTGCCCAATCCAGCCAAGTCAGAATAAACGCCCAAACTACCAACAACACCTCAGCTGTCTAACTACACGCAGTGCTGGACAGCATCAACACGATGAGAGAAAAATACTGCAGAAAACTATGTCAACGACCAGGGCAGGTCACCGGAACGTCAACAGCCAGAAGGCAGAAGATACCGCTGGTACACTTCATTAATGAAGGAATGAATAAATTAAGCTAAATACGACACAGGAAGACAGCTGCAATTTTAGCCGACTTCAATGCACAAACGTTGTTGCTCATGGGAATCTCCCAGAAAGCGACAACAACGATCAAACGAAGAGATGTGATAACAGTTTTGGCTTGACAGTAGGTTAAGTGAGCACTCAGCTTTAGTGTACAGGATCGGTGGGCGACGAACTTCGTAACCCTCACAAGAGGCGCCTCACAACTCCAACAGCGCGTGCACGCCGCCCGCGGCTCCGTCCTTACTAGACGCCACGGAGACTTCCTCACTGCTCTGCCCCAACCGACCAACTGCCACACACAGCCCAGCCGGAAAATATGTCCGCCACACCAAAGATAGCACAGCAGTACTAATATCGATACACAACACTGCTGCTGACACTCATGGAAACAAGACGGCATTACGGCGGTAACCAAAGAAGATATAAGATACCACTGCACTGGAACCAATGATAAAAAAACAAGGCATGACGCGAGCCAGCCAAGGCTCAAAAATGAGTAAAAAAATTTTAAAAAAATGCTAATGTGACCGCTTTGGATGATCGGGAAATCCAGATTGTAAATCCGTTCCGGCACAAATTTTGATTTTCGTCACTGCATCATACAGCTGATGTTTGTCCACATTCGCAATTGCGCATATGTTGCCTGTAAATATGGTAGGATATAGTATTACACAATCCATGCAACATGTTACAAAATGTGTGTGTGTGTGTGTGTGTGTGTGTGTGTGTGTGTCTGTATGCATGTATGTACGTTCCACATCTCCTCCTAAGCTACTCGATCTGCTTCAACCAAACTTGGTACGCATATAGCTTACTGTCAGGCGACAATCGCTCTGCAAGCAAACACCACCTACCGACTGACGATATTCGCGACATATTTTACAGACAGTATTCTCATATACCACTGAATGTAAATGGAAAATTATATCGTGGCACATAGTTCAGGAGATATGACGCCATAAACTATCAAATGGATGAGAAACTGCCGCATCATGAATGACGTTTAAATTTATCATTCCTTTGATACTAACTCCATTCGCAATAAATTTCTCAGGCAGTATCTACATATGCCGCTGAAAGTATCTGCAAAATTATATCATTTTACTACACATAGCTGAAGAGATATGACTCATAAACAAGGCCACATGCTGCGTGGTACAGGTATCGACCCACAGCTATAAACAAATACCTCGGCAACATTATTGATTCGAATAAAACAACCCATATCAAGTGTGTCCAGATTAGATTAGATTAGATTAGATTAGATTAGTACTTGTTCCATAGATCATGAATACAACACTTCGTAATGATGTAGAACGTGTCAGGTTAATAAAAGGTGTCTATACAAGATATTACATTACACAAAGTATCACATGACACTTAACATTTTTAATTATTTTTTGTGGTGGTTGGGGAAATTGGGGAAATTACCCACTTACTATATCCAAAAATTCATCGAATGAGTAAAAGGAGTTTCCATTAAGAAATTCTTTTAATTTCCTTTTAAATGCTATATGGCTATCTGTCAGACTTTTGCTATTAGGTAAGTGACCAAAGACTTTTGTGGCAGAGTAATTTACCCCCTTCTGAGCAATTTTTGTTGTTCACTGAGAAACAGCTGGTTACAGAAATCAGTTTTAATTTCGCGTATTGTACTCCAATTAGAATAAGATGTCTTTATTACGTTGCTGCTCTAAGCGTTCAAATCGATTTAAACTAACTCAAACGAACTGACTTTTCAGCGGACCTTTAGGTTTGTCACTTAGGGAGGACTTGTTTGCAGCCTAATTCCTAAGGAAAGTTCCATTTCCATCAGAGTATGCTCCTTATTTCTTAAATGTACACGAAAACCATTGAGATGTAGTCAATGCGGTAGTACTACTAAGCATATGACACAGTGTTTTTTACACGCAAAATAAAGAAACATCTTAAGGAGATTTCATTATGCGACGTGGAACGATGTCTTGTACTTTAGAACAAGTAAATGAAACTGGAAATTTAATCTGTAGCATAAATAATGAAAATTATGTACTTGCGCTCCCGAAAACGTCTTTGGTGACGATGTATGAATGAGATGTGATTAAACAGGCGATGCAGATGTTGTGTGTTATAGAAGATAGCGACAAGGTTGAAGTCTCACCTGCATGACTGTCCGCGTGGAACAAAATCCATCTAGGGCTACAGCAGAGCCTTCCCTGAAGACATGGCAACGGAGCAATGCCATGACGCAACGACCACGAGTAGTCTCCCCAATCATGAGATTGTTGGTTACAGGTATACAGCAGGTTACAGAGATAATTTCTCATATCACATATTGATAATCCGGTTGCTAGATTGTGATTTTTGTTTCCCGGTTCAAGTTGTGAACTTGTGCCTGAGTTCACAAAATTGTATTTTACAGATATGATCGTTACTTTGTTTCTTTGGCCAACTCCACTGTGTGTTTAAGCATCCTGCACTTATTCATAAATGCTGATTAGGCCGACGTGGTATTAATGAAGAGGTTTTGTAATGAAACCACTACTGATGCTGCAGAGAATACGGTAGACTGTTTGTTAACAGCAGGGTGCGGGATTCAAGACCGTTTACTCGTATTTTCACTGAACGGCACTGGAATGACTTATTGCCGACTAGCCATCAGTTTGGAAAATGAGAAATTTCTCTATAGCAGAAGACCGCAGTTACTAATTACTCTGAAGGTAATTTAATTATGCAGTTAAAAACATTTATTTCTAAGGACTGACGGGTTTCAGTCACCATCGGCCATCCTCAGATCACAAAATGCAGGCTGTGGTACAATCTCATCAGTATGGAAGCCACATGAAGACGGCACTTTTCACCAGTGACAAATTCCTGGGTGACTCAGTCTGTGTCCTATGAACCTTTCATTCTTTTACACAAATTGTGATGTATTTCTGTTACCTTGAAATATGCGTAGTTGGAAATTATAATTAAATCACGATTATTTTTTTTTTTTTAGTTCTCTGAGACAGTGACAGTTCCGTAAATTAACGTTACTGTTCGGATACCAACTGTCAAACAACCATTAATTTTACTAAGCAGAGAGCAGATTTTCAGCGAATATGAGTAATTAGTTTCTAAATAACAATTCCGAAAAACCACTACATTGTTCTCTATGTGAGCAAAAATATATTTCTGAGGACTTGCCTGTCAGGAACTACTTCAAAGCCTTCGCATATAAATGCAGACAACAGTACATTCAGAAATAACATAAAGAACTGCAGGGTGTTTATAATTAAATGCAGTTGCTCAGGAAGGTCCATTGTGGCTTGTAATAAAAGTATGGCTGTTTCAAAAGAGATATCGCCGGCCGCGGTGGTCTCGCGGTTCTAGGCGCGCAGTCCGGAACCGTGCGACTGCTACGGTCGCAGGTTCGAATCCTGCCTCGGGCATGGATGTGTGTGATGTCCTTAGGTTAGTTAGGTTTAAGTAGTTCTAAGTTCTAGGGGACTTATGACCACAGCAGTTGAGTCCCATAGTGCTCAGAGCCATTATTTCAAAAGAGATAAAACCTGTCAGACTTTGTAGTGACTGTCAGAGTTATATTGTTGTTAAGCTAAACAAGAGAAATATTTTTTGTGTTTGTCTAATCTACTTTAAATGTAATGGACTTCATTGTCGTTGATTGAAAATAATTTAATGTTCATTCAAATATTACGTCCACGACATTTATGGAAAGTTGCAAGTGATTTCAGAGCCATATAAGCTACTTAAAAGCCTCTGCAATAATTGTAGTATCACTGCTCAAAGTAAAATGTTTAAGATTCTGTTACTGCCGAACTATTAATTAAGAGATTTAATTATAAGAGAACTGTTATCTTGATTTCAGGAGGTGTTCCACACACTTTCATTTACAAAACATATAACCTCGCATTATTATCATTTGTCCGATATTTATTTCATTTGAACTCTCTATATAAAATGAACTTGAAACAATAACTGTTGGTTTAGAAACTTCAATTTACATAAACCCTTAAGGCTGAAATCAATCTAATAAATCTTGTTAAAACAAAGTTAAAAGAAATTTAGTCGAACACCATAACTGCTTTTCACTTAATAAATAAGAAGCACTACACTGCGTTTGTTCCACAGGATTAATTTTTCTAGTTACCCGGTTTTCGTCTTAAAAGGCAATCATCACACTTTAAATGACTATCGTCGTCAAAGAACTTTTTCCTTACGACACTTTTAATTAAAAAGATAATCACGGGTTGACAGATTCCATATACACAGTCAGTTGTAAATAATACCAGTTTCAGACTGTCGTAGTTATAACACTAGGAGCTCGATACTCTAGATAAAAAGAAGCTCTGACGTCAAGATCAGAAGTATTTTCATTTCACGTAACTTTTCACATACAATCTACGTTGATCAGTAGCTTAATAAAATACGGCTTGCCTTCGTGTTACCATCAGCACAAAAATTTTATGCTGTTAGTATTGGCCCTTATTTCACTTGCCCATACTCCAACATGTCACGGACCCAGGGAAGCTTCTAAATATACGATTATTTCCTCCGCTTTACACTTGCACACAATCTGAAAACTATTTTACTGCACCGTTTCTTGCTGTTTCGAGTGCATCCATACTTTATAAAGATCTAGGTCACGCTCTACACTTCTACTGTGGTCTACTCTGTACTCTTGTATTAGCAGTGAATTTAATTTCCGTGCCAATCACTCACGCAAAAATTAAAAAAAAATAATGTACAAAATCCTTCCTGTTGCTGTGGTCTTCAGTCCAGAGATTGGTTTCATGCAGCTCTCCATGCTACTCTATGCTCTGCAAGCTTCTTCATCTCCCACTACCTACAGCAACCTACATCCTTCTGATTCTGTTCAATGCATTCATCTCTTGGTATCCCTCTACTATTTTTACCCTCCATGCTGCCCACCAGTAATAAACTGGTGATCATTTGATGCTTCAGAACATGTCCTACGAACCGATCCCTTCTTCTAGTCAAGTTGTTCTCCAAATTTCTCTTCTTGGCTATTCTATTCAATGCCTCCCCGTTAGTTATGTGATCTACTCATCTAATCTTCAGTATTCTTCTGAAGCACCACATTTCGAAAGCTTCTATTCTCTTACTGTTCGAACTATTTATCGTCCATGTCCGATATTTATTTCATTTGAACTCTCTATATAAAATGAACTTGAAACAATAACTGTTGGTTTAGAAACTTCAATTTACATAAACCCTTAAGGCTGAAATCAATCTAATAAATCTTGTTAAAACAAAGTTAAAAGAAATTTAGTCGAACACCATAACTGCTTTTCACTTAATAAATAAGAAGCACTACACTGCTTTTGTTCCACAGGATTAATTTTTCTAGTTACCCGGTTTTCGTCTTAAAAGGCAATCATCACACTTTAAATGACTATCGTCGTCAAAGAACTTTTTCCTTACGACACTTTTAATTAAAAAGATAATCACGGGTTGACAGATTCCATATACACAGTCAGTTGTAAATAATACCAGTTTCAGACTGTCGTAGTTATAACACTAGGAGCTCGATACTCTAGATAAAAAGAAGCTCTGACGTCAAGATCAGAAGTATTTTCATTTCACGTAACTTTTCACATACAATCTACGTTGATCAGTAGCTTAATAAAATACGGCTTGCCTTCGTGTTACCATCAGCACAAAAATTTTATGCTGTTAGTATTGGCCCTTATTTCACTTGCCCATACTCCAACATGTCACGGACCCAGGGAAGCTTCTAAATATACGATTATTTCCTCCGCTTTACACTTGCACACAATCTGAAAACTATTTTACTGCACCGTTTCTTGCTGTTTCGAGTGCATCCATACTTTATAAAGATCTAGGTCACGCTCTACACTTCTACTGTGGTCTACTCTGTACTCTTGTATTAGCAGTGAATTTAATTTCCGTGCCAATCACTCACGCAAAAATTAAAAAAAAATAATGTACAAAATCCTTCCTGTTGCTGTGGTCTTCAGTCCAGAGATTGGTTTCATGCAGCTCTCCATGCTACTCTATGCTCTGCAAGCTTCTTCATCTCCCACTACCTACAGCAACCTACATCCTTCTGATTCTGTTCAATGCATTCATCTCTTGGTATCCCTCTACTATTTTTACCCTCCATGCTGCCCACCAGTAATAAACTGGTGATCATTTGATGCTTCAGAACATGTCCTACGAACCGATCCCTTCTTCTAGTCAAGTTGTTCTCCAAATTTCTCTTCTTGGCTATTCTATTCAATGCCTCCCCGTTAGTTATGTGATCTACTCATCTAATCTTCAGTATTCTTCTGAAGCACCACATTTCGAAAGCTTCTATTCTCTTACTGTTCGAACTATTTATCGTCCATGTTTCACTTCAATACATGGCTACACTCCATACAAATACTTTCACAAACGACTTCCTGACACTTAAATCTATACTCAATGTTATCAAATTTCTCTTCTTCAGATACCTTTTCTTTTAGATTGTCAGTCTACATTTTATATCCTCTCTACTTCGACCATCATCAGTTATTTTGCTCCTCAAACAGAAAAACTCATTTACTACTTTAAGTGTCTCATTTCCTAATGTAATTCCATCAGCATCACCCGACTTAACTCGACTGCATTCCATTATCGTCGTTTTGCTTTTGTTGATGTTCATCTTATATCCTCCTTTCAAGAGACTGTACATTCCGTTCAACTGCTCTTCGAAGTCCTTTGCTGTCTCTGACAGAATTACAATGCCACAGGCGGACCTCAAAGTTTTTATTTCTTCTCCATGGATTTTAAACCTACTCCGAATTTTTCTTTTGTTTTCTTTACTGCTTGCTCAAAATACAGATTGAATAACATCGGGGATGCGCTACAAGCCTGTTTCACTCCCTTCCCAACCACTGCTTCCCTTTCGTGCCACTCAACTCTCTCTGTACAAATTGTAAATAGCCTTTCGCTCCCTGTATTTTACCCCTGCCACCTTCAGAATTTGAAAGGGAGTGTTCCAGTCCACATTGTCAAAAGCTTTCTCTAAGTCTACAAATGCTAGAAACATAGGTTTGCCTATCCTTAATTTATCTTATAAGATAAGTCGTAGGGTCAGTACTGCCTCATGTATTCCAATATTATACGGAATCCCAACTGATGTTCCCCCAGTTCGGCTTCTACCAGTTTTTCCATTCGCCTGTAAAGAATTCGCGTTAGTATTTTGCAGCCGTGACTTATTAAACTGATAGTCCGGTAATTTTCACATCTGTCAACGCCTGCTTTCTTCGGGATTGGAATTATTATATTTTTCTTGGAGTCTGAGGGTATTTCGCCTGTCTCATACATCTTGCTCACCAGATGGTAGAGTTTTGTCATGACTTGCTCTCCCAAGGCCATCAGTAGTTCTAAAGAAATATTGTCTACTCCCAGGGCCTTTTTGGACTTAGGTCTTTCAGTGCTCTGTCAAACTCTTTGCGCAGTATCGTATCTCCCATTTCATCTTTATCTATATTCTCTTCCGTTTCCATAATATTGTCCTCAAGTACAGCGCCCTTGTATAGACCCTCTACATACTCCTTCCACCTTTCTGCTTTCCCTTCTTTACTTAGAACTGGGTTTCCATCTGAGCTCTTGATATTCATACAAGTGGTTCCCTCTTCTCCAAAGGTCTCTTTAATTTTCCTGTAGGGTGTATGAATCTCACCCCTAGTGAGATAAGACTCTACATCCTTACATTTGTCCTCTAGCCATCCCTGCTTAGCCATTTTGCACTTCCTGTCGATCTCATTTTTGAGACGTTTGTATTCCTTTTTGCCTGCTTCATTTACTGCATTTTTATATTTTCTTCTTTCATCAATTAAATTCAATATCTCCTCTGTTATCCAAGGATTTCTACTAGCCCTCGTCGTTTTATCTACTTGATCCTCTGCTGCCTTCACTATTTCATCCCTCAAAGCTACCCATTCTTCTTCTACTGTATTTCATTCCCCAGTTCCTGTCAATCGTTTCCTTATGCACTCTCTGAAACCTTCTACAACCTCTGGTTCTGTCACTTAATCCAGGTCCCATCTCCTTAAATTCCCACCTTTTTGCAATTTCTTCAATTTTAATCTACAGTTCATAACCAATAAATTGTGGTCAGAAGCCACATCTACGCCTATAAATGTCTTCCAGTTTAAAACCTGGTTCCTAAATCTCTGTCTTACCATTATGTAATCTATCTGAAACCTTCCAGTATATCCAGGCCTCTTCCATGTATACAACCTTGTTTCATGATTCTTGAACCAAGTTTTAGCTATGATTAAGTTATGCTCTGTGCAAAATTCTATCAGGTGGCTTCCTCTTTCATTCATTACCCCCATTCCATATTCACCTACTACGCTTCATTCTCTTCCTTTTCCTACTATTGAGTTCCAGTCACCCATTACTATTAAATTTTCGTCTCCCTTCACTATCTGAATAATTTCTTTGATCTCATCATACATTTCATCAATCTCTTCGTCATCTAAAGAGCTAGTTGGCATATATACTTGTGCTACTGTGGTAGGCGTGGGTTTCGTGTCTATCTTGGCCACAATAATGCGTTCACTATGCTGTTTGCAGTAACTTACGCGCACTCTTATTTTTTGATTCGTTATTAAACCTACTACAACATTACCCCTATTTAATTTTGTATTTATAACCCTGTATTCAGATGACCAGAAGTCTTATTCCTCCTGCTACCGAACTTCACTAATTCCCACTATATCTAACTTTAACCTATCCATTTCTCTTTTTAAATTTTCTAACTTACATTCTCGATTAAGGTATCTGACATTGTACCCTCCGATCCGTAGAAAGCCAGTTTACTTTCTCCTGATTACGACGTCCTCCTGAGTATTCTCCGCTGGATATCTGAATGGGGGACTATTTTAACTCCGGAACATTTTACCCAAGAGGACGAAATCATCATTTAACCATACAGTAAAGCTGCATGCCCACGGGAAAAATTACGACTCTAGTTTCCCCTTCCTTTTAGCCGTTCGCAGTACCAGCACAGCAAGGTCGTTTTGGTTGATGTTACAAGGCCAGATCAGTCAACTATCCAGACTTTTGCCCCTGAAACTACTGAAAAGGCTGCTGCCCCTCTTCAGGAACCACACGTTTGTCTGGCCTCTCAACAGATACCCCTGCGTTGTAGTTGCACCTACGGTACGGCTATCTGTATCCCTGAGGCACGCAAGCCTCCCCAGCAACGGCAAGGTCCACGATTCATATTATATGTAAATAGATATTCTAGGAGCCATAGAATTTGGATAAATACCTGAAATTGATTATAACCACTACTGTTTAATGAAATGATACTAATTATAATTTGTAACTGGGACAGTCACTAATTTACAGATTAACAAGGAGACAAACACAATATTTTCTAGGTATTTATTTATGGCTGTGTGTCCACGTTTGTACCATGCAATGTCTGGCCTCGTGCTTAATGTTTGTGAGGTATCTCCTGAATCGTGTGTTATACAGTGCTATAATTTTGAAGGTGTATTCAACTACATAAGTGGATACTGTCTGCAAAATATGTTGCAACTGGAGTTGCATCAGTGAAGTAATAAATTTAAATGCCACTTTTTATGCATTTCACTGTTTATGATGTCGTATCTCCTGAATCGGGACCCATTAGAAAAACAGAGCCCACAATGAACTTCGGTGATACTAGTCAGCTGTACATTGTGAACACACAGTTCCATACAGGCCTCATGGGAAATCAACGTGTCCATGAAAAGGTACCCACTGCAGACGTAAAATCTGTCGTGTGTTATTGAGAGCTTACATCAATTTAAATCAGGAGTTAAGAATTATCAAACTGATCTGAAATAGCAACTCGCTCCCTGGCGAAGATGGATTTCGTATGACCTGTAGTGTCATGTGCTGTGACCAATGAAGCAGGGCCCATATATCTCATTGACTCCATCCTAGACTATGTATTGCACAATGACATAATATTGCAGTTACATTCTGTAGCTTTATGTGGATAGTGTTTGTGAAATTTATTACGAATAGAGTTTGCAGCAAAGAAGTAAAAAATTTAAATGTCATGCATGGTACTACAGTTTTTCATGCATCTCATTGTTTATAACATCAAATCTACAGATCTGTGTGTCATACAATTATATAATTTTGCAGTTGTATTTAGTGGTGTATCTGTATACTCTTTGAAAAATGTGGCGCAAATACAGTTAGTAATAAATTATTATATCAAGCCTCACCTGGTGCTTTTACTGCATGAACAGCTGAAAAGTCCTTACGTATTTAATATAAAAAAATGTTACAATTGTGTCTGCAGCTGAACATATATAAAAGTAAATATTGAAATGTGTTAATTTCACGGTAATATCTATTTTGAGTGCCAAAAGGTGGGAGGCATGCACTTCTATGAAATTTAAGACTGCGAAGTTGCTCTGGCCATCAAAAGATGGCGAAAAAAAACCATTTTTAGACTCATAGCCAGAACATTATTTCCCTCAAGCTTACAACTTTGGAAAATATGAAAAATAGATACTACTGTGTAGTGAATGTATCATTATACCCTCCAGTTCCGATCAGTAACCATTCATTAGTTAGTTGATCCTCCCACTTTATCTTCAGCATTAATTTGTAGAATCACATTTCAAATGCGTTTCTTCTCATCTTCACTGTACTGATTATGCTTGACATAAGCTTCCACATAAAACTATACTCTATGTAAATAACTAGAGAAAATACTGGCTAACATTTAAATTTACATTCGAAGTTAACAAATTTCTTCGCTTCAGTAACACTTTCTTGATATTGCACTTTACTTAATCCCTACTTCAGTCAGCATCACTGTTTCGCTGCCGAAAGACCCAGACACGTCTACTTTTTACAGTGCCTCATTTCCTAATATACTTTCCTGGCAATGCCCGAATTAATTCCATCACATTCCATTACTTTTGCTTTACTTTTGTTCATGTGTAGAATTTACAGACAGGAAAAAAACATGTTTACAAAATATTGCGTGGGATTTTTGCGCTAAATCAGGATATGAAAGAATTTTCGCACGTACAGGTATATCAGAAATATCATTTGTGATGTTAATATCGTTGGAGTTTGAGAAATAAGAACTTTTTTATTGTCCATCACAGTGTGATCTGTAAATGCCACGTCTGTTTCTGTGAGATGCTTTCTGGTTATTTAGCTGTTTCCACCGTTACGTAAATATCAACTATAATGCAGATTAATACCGGAACGACAACACATTACCTGTTTCATTAGTTGGTCTTGGTGTCCAGTATTAAATTTCTCGTGGAAATCTGTACAGTCATTATTCTCTCCCAGCCACTCATTACATAGAAAGTACTGTAATATTTTACTGTTCACTTCACGCCCGCTTTCTACCATGGGTCTCAGTAAGTATGTGGTATGACCTATCAAAATAAGTTCCGAAAATGGCGGAAACAGTTCGTAAATTTAGACATATATCATAACATGCACAAAATTTCGTAACGCCCAAGAGGATTGTGCTAACATAGAACTCGTACAAAGTCTGCATACATCGCGTACTTCTATAACACGCATAGAATTAAAACAATGCAGATTTATTTTTCGAGAGGACAAATAGTATTATCAGCATATCTCAAAATTAAACAATTACTGAACCAACGTTGAGAAATTTTGCAGTGTTCTCATAGAAAGTATAGATCACTGCAGATTCATAACTGATAGACTAACAGCCGGCCGGAGTGGCCGAGCGGTTCTAGGCGCTGCAGTCTGGAACCGCGCGACCGCTGCAGTCGCAGGTTCGAATCCTGCCTCGGGCATGGATGTGTTGAAAGGTGGCTACACTGAGTCACAGCGCCAGAGATTGCGCCAAAGATTATTATTCCGCCGCCTCCACTGGGGCAGTAGTAGTTCAGAGGTTGCTGTGGGCAGTAATTGTTGAGAGGATGTCGAGAGCTGTACTAGTTCAGAGGAAGTCGTGTGCAGTTGTGTTGGGCGAGACGGTTGGTGTAATGTATAGATGGAAGATATTGCAATGAGCACAGTGTATTTTTCGTCAATATATGTGGAGGTAAAAAAAAAAATTCACATTTCCTTAATGACAATGCCTCTTGGTCACAGGTTCAGTCAACGAAGCATCTGGCTCCCTTTCATGTATTAGACTTGTAATTCTGGTTTCTATGTGCAATTATAGTATTTCTGGTTTTTCAATTAGTTCATTGTAAATGGTGTTTAAAATATCTTATCGATCGATGAAAAAGGCAAAAATGATGGATATTCAGAATAACGAAATTGTTAACATGGCGAACTCGCCAACCCAGGAGAACAGTATGATGAATAATGAAGTAGAAAACTATTTAATAAGCCAGGAAAATAGTCCGGAACCAGCTCAAAATTTTTCACAATCAAAAAATTCACAGAATCCGAGATTAACGACAGAAGATTCTGGAATAATATCGAACACAGATAGGTTTACAGCTACGACGAAGGAAGTTAGTTTTACGGGAAATGTTAGGGGCGAAAAGAATTTCGAACCAGTTAATATGAAGCAGTTGAAGAGTGCAATATTAAATTTGGGATCACATTTAGGATCTCAATTAAAAACAGAGATGGGAACAATGGAAGCACGGTTACACTCACGAATAGGGACATGTTTTAAAAACATGAAAGATGAATTAAAGAAAGAAATGAGAGAAGAAGTACAACCGATTTTGAATGCTCATAATAATAGATTAATTTCAATAGAAATTAGACAAAAGGAACAGGATAGAGAACAGGAAGAAAGAGATCGAGTTATAGTACAAAAATTTTCAGTTAAATCTACAACGTGCACTCGATAAGGAAGAAATATTTGAAAGAATCAAGGAATCCGTACCAAATGACAGAATAAATAACCTAACACAACAATATGAACAGTTAACTACTAAATGTGTCAATACCGAAACCTGAGTCGCGACACTTACGGAAGACATAAATAAACAGAAAGAACAAATAGGTGACTTATCGGAAAGAGTTGATGAGATTTCAGATAAATTGACAAATCTTAGTTTAAATGGGGACAGAGATTCAGATGATACAGCTCCATTGCCATTTGCAGAAACAGAAGAGTACCAGAATATAAATAAACATGTTGAAAACAGGGAAAATTTAATGAACGCGTTAAAAGGGGATTTGAGGCGTTACGAAAGCATGTTAAACAAATTGAAAGCGAAATCGTAGGAAAAGACAGTAGAAGAAACTTGAAATCACCGATAGCAGCGGGTTTTGAAGAAAATAATTTATATCTGTTACGAGATGCAACAAGAGAGCGCCAGGCGCGCGAACTTGACAATAATCTACATCTACATCTACATCTACATCTATACTCCGCGAGCCACCTTACGGTGTGTGGCGGAGGGTACTTATTGTACCACTATCTGATCCCCCCTTCCCTGTTCCATTCACGAATTGTGCGTGGGAAGAACGACTGCTTGTAAGTCTCCGTATTTGCTCTAATTTCTCGGATCTTTTCGTTGTGATCATTACGCGAGATATATGTGGGCGGTAGTAATATGTTGCCCATCTCTTCCCGGAATGTGCTCTCTCGTAATTTCGATAATAAACCTCTCCGTATTGCGTAACGCCTTTCTTGAAGTGTCCGCCACTGGAGCTTGTTCAGCATCTCCGTAACGCTCTCGCGCTGACTAAATGTCCCCATGACGAATCGCGCTGCTTTTCGCTGGATCATGTCTATCTCTTCTATTAATCCAACCTGGTAAGGGTCCCATACTGATGAGCAATACTCAAGAATCGGACGAACAAGCGTTTTGTAAGCTACTTCTTTCGTCGATGAGTCACATTTTCTTAGAATTCTTCCTATGAATCTCAACCTGGCGCCTGCTTTTCCCACTATTTGTTTTATGTGATCATTCCACTTCAGATCGCTCCGGATAGTAACTCCTAAGTATTTTACGGTCGTTACCGCTTCCAATGATTTACCACCTATGGCATAATCGTACTGGAATGGATTTCTGCCCCTATGTATGCGCATTATATTACATTTATCTACGTTTAGGGAAAGCTGCCAGCTGTCGCACCATTCATTAATCCTCTGCAGGTCTTCCTGGAGTACGTACGAGTCTTCTGATGTTGCTACTTTCTTGTAGACAACCGTGTCATCTGCAAATAGCCTCACGGAGCTACCGATGTTGTCAACTAAGTCATTTATGTATATTGTAAACAATAAAGGTCCTATCACGCTTCCTTGCGGTACTCCCGAAATTACCTCTACATCTGCAGATTTTGAACCGTTAAGAATGACATGTTGTGTTCTTTCTTCTAGGAAATCCTGAATCCAATCACAAACCTGGTCCGATATTCCGTAAGCACGTATTTTTTTCACTAAACGTAAGTGCGGAACCGTATCAAATGCCTTCCTGAAGTCCAGGAATACGGCATCAATCTGCTCGCCAGTGTCTACGGCACTGTGAATTTCTTGGGCAAATAGGGCGAGCTGGGTTTCACATGATCTCTGTTTGCGGAATCCATGTTGGTTATGATGAAGGAGATTTGTATTATCTAAGAACGTCATAATACGAGAACACAAAACATGTTCCATTATTCTACAACAGATTGACGTAAGTGAAATAGGCCTATAATTATTCGCATCTGATTTATGACCCTTCTTGAAAATGGGAACGACCTGTGCTTTCTTCCAGTCGCTAGGTACTTTACGTTCTTCCAGAGATCTACGATAAATTGCTGATAGAAAGGGGGCAAGTTCTTTAGCATAATCACTGTAGAATCTTAAGGGTATCTCGTCTGGTCCGGATGCTTTTCCGCTACTAAGTGATAGCAGTTGTTTTTCAATTCCGATATCGTTTATTTCAATATTTTCCATTTTGGCGTCCGTGCGACGGCTGAAGTCAGGGACCGTGTTACGATTTTCCGCAGTGAAACAGTTTCGGAACACTGAATTCAGTATTTCTGCCTTTCTTCGGTCGTCCTCTGTTTCGGTGCCATCGTGGTCAACGAGTGACTGAATAGGGGATTTAGATCCGCTTACCGATTTTACATATGACCAAAACTTTTTAGGGTTCTTGTTTAGATTGTTTGCCAATGTTTTATGTTCGAATTCGTTGAATGCTTCTCTCATTGCTCTCTTTACGCTCTTTTTCGCTTCGTTCAGCTTTTCCTTATCAGCTATGATTCGACTACTCTTAAACCTATGGTGAAGCTTTCTTTGTTTCCGTAGTACCTTTCGTACATGATTGTTATACCACGGTGGATCTTTCCCCTCGCTTTGGACCTTAGTCGGTACGAACTTATCTAAGGCGTACTGGACGATGTTTCTGAATTTTTTCCATTTTTGTTCCACATCCTCTTCCTCAGAAATGAACGTTTGATGGTGGTCACTCAGATATTCTGCGATTTGTGCCCTATCACTCTTGTTAAGCAAATAGATTTTCCTTCCTTTCTTGGCATTTCTTATTACACTTGTAGTCATTGATGCAACCACTGACTTATGATCACTGATACCCTCTTCTACATTCACGGAGTCGAAAAGTTCCGGTCTATTTGTTGCTATGAGGTCTAAAACGTTAGCTTCACGAGTTGGTTCTCTAACTATCTGCTCGAAGTAATTCTCGGACAAGGCAGTCAGGATAATGTCACAAGAGTCTCTGTCCCTGGCTCCAGTTCTGATTGTGTGACTATCCCATTCTATACCTGGTAGATTGAAGTCTCCCCCTATTACAATAGTATGATCACGAAACTTCTTCACGACGTTCTGCAGGTTCTCTCTGAGGCGCTCAACTACTACGGTTGCTGATGCAGGTGGCCTATAGAAGCATCCGACTATCATATCTGACCCACCTTTGATACTTAACTTAACCCAGATTATTTCACATTCGCATTCGCTAATAACTTCACTGGATATTATTGAATTCTTTACTGCTATAAATACTCCTCCACCATTGGCGTTTATCCTATCCTTGCGGTATATATTCCATTCTGTGTCTAGGATTTCGTTACTGTTCACTTCCGGTTTTAACCAACTTTCCGTTCCTAATACTATATGCGCACTATTTCCTTCAATAAGAGATACTAATTCAGGAACCTTGCCCTGGATACTCCTGCAGTTTACCAATATTACGTTAACTTTTCCTGTTTTTGGTCTCTGAGGACGGACGTTCTTTATCAACGATGATAATGTTCTCTCTGGTAAGCCGTCAGGTATTTTATCGTTTCGCCCAAGGGGGGGTCCCTCTAACCTAAAAAACCCCCGTGTGCACGCCACACGTACTCTGCTACCCTAGTAGCTGCTTCCGGTGTGTAGTGCACGCCTGACCTGTCTAGGGGGGCCCTACAGTTCTCCACCCAATAACGGAGGTCGATGAATTTGCAACCATTATAGTCGCAGAGTCGTCTGAGCCTCTGGTTTAGACCCTCCACACGGCTCCAAACCAGAGGACCGCGATCGACTCTGGGCACTATGCTGCAGATATTAAGCTCAGCTTGCACTCCGCGTGCGATGCTGGTTGTCTTCACCAAATCAGCCAGCCGCCGGAAGGAACCAAGGATGGCCTCAGAACCCAAGCGGCAGGCGTCATTCGTTCCGACATGTGCTACTATCTGCAGCCGGTCACACCCAGTGCGTTCAATAGCTGCCGGAAGGGCCTCCTCCACATTACGGACGAGACCCCCCGGCAAGCACACCGAGTGCACACTGGCATTCTTCCCCGACCTACCCGCTATTTTCCTGAGGGGCTCCATAACCCGCCTAACGTTGGAGCTCCCTATAACTAATAGGCCCGCCCTCTGTGACTGTCGGGACCTTGCCGGAGAATCGGCCACTGGCCCAACAGGCGAGGCATCCTGTGGTGGCTCGGAAACGATGTCATCACCACTAGGAAGCACCCCGTACCTGTTGGAAAGGGGTAAGGCAGCCGCCACGCGGCCAGATCCGACCTTCGCCTTTCGGCCAGGCACGCGCGAGCCCACCACTGTCCGCCATTCACCCTGGAGTGATGGCTGACCGGTAAGATGCTCACTGCCGGAAGACGCAGCGACATCAGGGGTTCCATGTGATTCCAAGGCCACCGAAGTAGGCATAGGTCTCACCACAGTTGCCCCAACGCCACTACGAGCCGACGCCTGCGCCTCGAGCTCGATGAGCCTAACAGACAAAGCCTCCACCTGTCCCCGAAGAGTGGCCAATTCTCCTTGCGTCCGCTCACAACAACCACAGTCCCTACACATGACTATGTTTACCCTACTCTATACGGTGACAAATTCCCAAGATAATCTTCTGATGAGCTACTCTGATAATCAAGAAACACTCACTGAAATACGAGACGCGAAAACTACGCTAGGTTTTCCCAGAAAAACTATTTAAAAGCTAAGCGCAGCAAATAAGTACAAAAACACTTATTGAAATAAAAGGTTCTACCTAGTAAGCACTCGAACACGCAAGAAATTACAAAAATAAACTAGTAATTACACAGATAACTGAAAATAAGTCGCTGCTGTTTGTAAAATATGTAAGAAGCAAACGGTGTACTCGCCTTAGTAGTAGCAGGAGCTAGCGATGCGCTCTCGCTGACGGTCTAACTGACACTCATTCGGACTGAGACAGACGCGGTAGGTCTTTGTCGCCAAGAGGCGAAAACTTTGACTATAAACACTTTTTAACTGTTCGGAAAATTAAGATCTTTCGCAATTCTAATAATGACATACATCCGTGTTCATGGTTAGATCAATTTATGTACGCACTTTCACCAAATTGGCCACTAAGTCACAAACTGGAATTTATGTGTGGATATTTAGAAAACGAACCGGCGACGCCCATGCGCGCACTTATTAGAGCTTGTAACAATTTAAATTATTTTGATCATGCATTTCCATCGGCATATTGGTCCGAAAATACGCAAGACAGAGTCAAACATGGTCTTATCATGCAGCGAAAATTTAAACACTCTGAGTTCCGCACGCCGGCAGAATACTTTGAAGACATGATTCGAAAGAATCAATTACTTTCCAATCCTTATAGCCCGACTGAATTAATTGGCATTAGTTTACCTAAGCTGCCGCAATCGATAAGACACATTGCTTCAGCGGGAAGATGTAAAGACGACATTGAAACTTTTAAGACTTTGCTACAAGAACTTGAGTATGACAACGGCGACGGAACTTCTTGTAATTTTTTCAGTAACTGTAATCACAATAGATTTTCAGAGAAAAGGGATAATGATCGGAACGGACGTTATAGCGGTAGTTTTGAAAATGACAGACGAAACAGACAGGACAATAGATACCAGCCTTATGACAAAGGAAAGCGTAGCGATTAGACAGTATTATTTAGTTCGCAATAATATTCATTTTAAACGAAAATCGGTTGACAACTCTGTTTGGTTAGTCTGCATTCCTGATGAGTGGGTTAATAAATTGATTTGGTATACATATTTCAGTTATGCACACACTGGTCCCAGAAAATGCTTTCATAAGTTACGAGAAAATTGCTACTTCAGTAATATGGAAAAAGTATTCGATTTGTTCTTGCCAAATGCAAATTATGTCAAAATGCTAAGCCGCCAACTATTTCTCACAGACCAACATTGTTTCCTATCATTCCAGCGAAATTAAAGGAGATGGCTGCAGTCGATTTGTTTGGTCTAGTGGTTCGTTCTACTAATGGTTTTGCGTACATATTGGTAGCAGTGGAATTGACATCAAAATATGTGTGTTTTACACTTTTACGCAAAGCAACAGCTCGTTCAGTATCTAATGCTTTCATCAAACATTTTCTTAAAGAAGTGGGTCATGTTGATAAAGTTATATCAGATAATGGATCACAGTTTCGCTCTAAAATTTGGCTTCGTACTCTACGGCGTCTGAAGATTAAACCACTTTTCATTTCACTTTTTCACCCTCAATCTAATGCTTCAGAGAGATCGATGAAGAAAATCAGTAAATTGTGACGTCCTTATTGTCATCAGAATCACAGAATGTGGGATCAGTATCTTCATATTTTCCAAAACATTCTGAATGAACTCCCTAATGATTCAACTTCTTTACCGCCTATATTCATATTAAAAAATAAAACACCGACAAATCACATTTCTGAAATCGTTACTTTTCCGCCTACACGGAAACTGCGGCACTCAGAAGTTGTGAACCTGCCTCTACAAAATATTGCATCTGCGGCTGCTAGAAGAGAGAAATCAGCTAAACGTCCTGGTCGTTTAAAAACCTTGTCAGTTGGTCAAAAGGTGTTAATTAAGTCTCATCGTTTCTCTCACAAAGAAAAAATCTTGTGTCGCAATTTTTTTCTGCTTTATAACGGTCCATATAGAGTTCGCAAAATTATTCATGATAACACTGTCGAAGTAGAAACTCTTAAATCACGGCGCTCTAAGGGAATACATCATATATCGAAAGTTAAAATTTTTGTGGAATGACATACTTTTGAGAAGTTAACAGTTGCACGTAAACACGCAGAGAATACAAGGATACCGCGCCGTGATTTGGCGGCGGCACATACTCAAAGCGACGTCAGTCTGCGCTTGCACAAGGCAGTCGTTGACCGCAAACAATTACTTCCTACGTCACATGTACCTGCAGCTGATCGAGCGCTCAGTGCGAATGCACTGACAGCCGTAAACAAATACACAGTCTAATTTCTCCGATTAAATTAAGTATAAAGCTATAGTGACTTGATAAATTATGTTATTAACGTTCAGTTTTTTTCAGGATACAGTTGTATAAAATATTTAAGAACTTCAGGTAAATTCTGTGTGTGTCCGACGTTAAGAGGACTTGCTATCGAGAAAATTTCAGGAAGAATGTAATTTCGAAGAATAAATTAATAAACTAAAAAGGTAACTATTAATTGAGTTTATTTTTCAGGTAAAATGTTTCTACTTAGGTAATTTTCTGCTCGCTATAACGTGATTTATACTTTGTGTTAACTGATTTTGACAATGATTGATTAATAAACAGGGTTGTTACTTGTGTATATTATGCATCGCTTGGCTATTCTGCTTTTTCACTGATGTCATATTTTTTTATTATGTGCCTGCTGTGCTTATTTATTTAAATTATAGTTGTCACCTGATTAGTTGTGCTGATATGGTTATGTATGTAAGTTATACTTCGTGATTTATCTGGTTGCGCCTTCATGTTTACTTATTAAGATTACATATGAACATTTATTTGCTTATGCTGATATGATGCTAATGACCTGTTAATTGTGTAAGATATATACTTTCTGCTTTCCGTATGGATTCCATATCTACACAGTTCTGTTTTGTTGTCATAACTATTCTTTAATTTGGTGTATAGAAATGCTGATATACTGTGTACGAACATGGAGTTTAGGTCACACTATGGTACTAATTATAGATTGTTCGCTTGTCAGAGCCTCGTTGCAGGGATTGTGCTACATCCACTTGTTGACATTCTGTTCTCTACTGGTATATTTACTAGCTATTGCATGTTTTGCTTACGCTCAGTGCTTTATATTTTAAGATAAGAAAATGAACTACTATAATTCTACGAACGGCATTGGTACAAGAAACTTCATTGAAGTCACATGAGCTGGAGGTTTTATGGAAGCTGTATAAATTTATGCTAATAGGAAGGAAGCTAACGACACTAGGTTTAGACCATTGACAGTTATTACACTGCTTTCTTTGTGAGCAATTGATATAGCAAGTGACACTTGACACACAAAAAAAAATACTCTACATGTTTGCTTCTGTTTTGTCATGATTCTTGAAGTGGTGTACACACTGTGAAATATTACGATTTATTTATTCAAAGTCTTATGTAATCATTCATACTCCATGCTCGTACTACTTACTGGAAGTTATTCAAACTAAAGGCTGTTACAGGTCATGTATGCATTTCTTTTATTTAATGATGGACAAGGTAACCAAAATGTGTTTTATAATTCATAATGAGTAGAAGATTTGGGTCAGGTGGATTACACAGAGGTTGTGTGTGGACATTGTATCTTTGGATTGTATGGGATGATGATTTGAAGTTTGCACTAGGATTTTATCTGTACTTGTTCGAGGAGACTGACTAGAGGAAAGAGTTGTTACGGAAGTGAAATGATATTGGTGATAAGGTTTATAGGTATCGACGTATTGAAGAGGTATTATTGAGGTATTGAGATTGTGTGATGTTGGTGATTATTGGAGTTTTGGTGGACAAGAGGTAAGGTAAATGATATTGGTGATAAGGGTTATATGTGTCAACGTATTGAAGAGGTATTATTGAGGTACTGAGATTATGTGATGCTGACGATCATTGGAGTTTTGGTGGATAAGATGTAAAGTAAGTGAGGAGCATATTTTTTTTGGTGGTTTATATGGAACAAGGAGGATGAAGATGGCAGACTAGAACACTCAAGTGGAAGGAAGATTGTCTACACATGCACTTTGTTAAATCAATAAGCAGTAGATACTTTTTTTTGGAGAGAGGAAGTATTTGCATATCTTGGCACACTGGCAGTTGTTCAGCAACCGTACATTTTGATTTGGCTTTGCAAACGTTGGTCTTAACATGATGACTATGATGTTGACTAACTATTATTAACTATTATACATTGCTGCCACTACTACTTGATACACATGTTGAACATCAAATTTTGACAGAATTACATTTACACAGTTAACACTATTCAATTAGAAAGATGAGTGGGTGTGTTTTGTGCGTTTTCCTTCCCTAATCCCAAATAATTGGTACCGACATACCTGCTAAATATTATTTTACTTGTTTGTTGTGGCTTGCACTGACACCCATAAATATTATAGGTTTACTGATATTTGTATATTTGTAATAGTTAATATGACAATTATCTGATAACGTTTGTGTGTTTATTATAATTTGTATGTTTAGTGTAAGAGCATTGATAATAATTTCGTAAAAGCAATTGCGTGTTCATTCAAACTGTTGTTCGTGCTTGTACCTATTATCATTGATGGGTGCCACTTGGAAATGTTTAATTTCTTCTGATGAACTCTGATGAACTGTTTAATCATTTATACTGAATATTATGGACTGTTACCTGTACTTGTTCAACATTGATGGGTGCCACTTGGAAATGTTTAATTTCTGCTGATGAACTGTTTAATTATTGATAGTGAATATTATGGACTGTTACCTGCACTTGTTCAACATTGATGGGTGCCACTTGGAAATGTTTAATTTCTTCTGATGAACTCTGATGAACTGTTTAATCATTTATACTGAATATTATGGACTGTTACCTGCACTTGTTCAACATTGATTGATGTCACTTGGAAATGTTTAATTTCTGCTGATGAACTCTGATGAACTGTTTAATTATTGATAGTGAATATTATGGACTGTTACCTGCACTTGTTCAACGTTGCTGGGTGCCACTGGTGGAACTGCTTCTACTGAAATGATGTCACTTGTTGCTGTCTGCACCTGTTCAACATTACTGGGTGCCACTGATGGAACTGCTTCTACTGGGATAATGTCACTTGTTGCTGTCTGCACCTGTCAACATTGCTGAGTGCCACTGATGGAACCGCTTCTACTGAGATAATGTCACTTACTGTCTGCACCTGTTCAACACTACTGGGTGCCACTGATGAAACTGCTTCTACTGAGACAATGTCACTTGTTGGTGTCTGCGCCTGCTCGCAATTGCTGGTTGCCACTGTTGGACCTGTTTAAATACTGCTGATGAAATGTTATGGGACTCCTATTTGCACCTGTTGACTTTTGCTGGGTCCTACTGTTTTAACTGTCGACTACTCTAAGGAGTGCTACTTGTTTATTGAACTATTGAAAAGATTTTATGTGAATATTTGTATAAACTGATTTTTTGTGTATTTAATGTTTATGAAATGTTATGAGACTCTTACCTGCACCTATTCGTCATTGCTGGTGCCATTGATTGAATTGTTTAACCACTCTGACGAATGATACTTGTAAACTATTATTTAAAATCGCATGTATGCAAGCATTTGTATTCCTTACTGTTTTAAATATTAGATTATTGAAGGTTCAGTGCAAAGCCAAAATTTTTTTAGTTATTTGATATTTACTTATTAATATCATCTTTTATTTTTGTCTGTATTTTTTAGGACGAATTTGGTGCTATTTTCACCACGAATGCTGGCAAAAATACCATCAAATTCTAGCCTGTGGAGGAGGGGCATATGAAAGGTGGCTACACTGAGTCACAGCGCCAGAGATTGCGCCAAAGATTATTATTCCGCCGCCTCCATTGGGGCAGTAGTAGTTCAGAGGTTGCCGTGGGCAGTACTTGTTGAGAGGATGTCGAGAGCTGTACTGGTTCAGAGTATGTCGTGTGCAGTTGTTGTTCTGTTGGGCGAGACGGTAGATGCTGTTCGGTTGGTGTAATGTATTGATGGAAGATGTTGCAATGAGCACAGTGTATTTTTCGTCAATATATATGGAGGTAAAAAAAATAATTTTATTTCACATTTCCTTAATGACAATGCCTCTTGGTCACAGGTTCAGTCAACGAAGCATCTGGCTCGTTTTCATGTATTAGACTTGTAATTCTGGTTTCTATGTGTAATTATAGTATTTCTGGTTTTTCAGCTAGTTCATTGTAAATGGCGTTTAAAATATCTTGTCGTATTGAGGAAGAACCGTGCCAGATACATGTACATTGAATCACACTTGTGCTTTGCTGTTTCGTAGCTTTTACAGTTGCAGGGGAGTTAATTAATCAATTGCGTTAACGGAAATTTCCCTTCATTCTTTATTGTTATTTTATGCAGTCAGATTGCGTACTAATACTACTCAGGGCCAACCGGTTACGAGACTACGTAACCGGATACACATCGACCAAAATTATTGCATAATAATTAAGCCCCCATGTAGTGTGTAATGTCCTTAGGTTAGTTACGTTTAAGTAGTTCAAAGTTCTAGGGGACTGATGACCTCAGACGTTAAGTCCCATAGTGCTCAGAGTCATTTGATAGACTAACAAACGCCACGTATAACTGGTCGTTGGCGGACTGATATGAGCTGAACATTTTTAAAAACAAAGACTGTCATGTAAAAATGGAGACAAGGAAACAGCAGGGAATATGAACGGAATTAAATGCACTCAAGTGAACTACGGAAGGATGCCCATCAAAACAGTCGGACGCAGTGACATGAAATGATACCAGTGCAAACCGTCCAGAAATTCTGAATCCCAATGTGATGAATATTTGGTGACAGAGGAAATCTACTGTCAGACCACTCGAGATTGATCTACGTTTCAAATGTCCCCGTTTTCGAAGGGTGTGTACACCCTGAGTTTCATTTCTTCAAGTGAGCTTTGTTGTCGTTGTCATTTGTCCAGCTAAACGGAAAGCGACTGTCCACACTGTTTCTAAACTGAGAATCGTAGTGTATGTGCATAACTAAGAAGAAGGTGTCAGTAGCCAAAATGAATTAGGGTGGAGGCGGATCCATCGCTGCGACCTCCGCCCAGTAGAGTGGTACGGTCTCTCTATGCTCAAGTTGTGAAATCTGTTTGGGTGCTAGTTCTCCAAATGAGGGAGAAATAAGTGTGCCTTTGCGACAGCGTGGCTTCCACTTAAACTAAAATGTGACGGCCTGGAACTACAGATTTTCTCCATCTTGTGTATTTTATAAATTAATTAAGAGGTGAATGTGGAAGTTATATTGTGCCGTCAATTGATGGCCCTCCATGCAGTCAAGCCATCAGTGGTATCCGATGAATGGAGAAAATTAATCTCATTATACGCTAAGGGAAAAAATAGTACACTTTTTAGAGGTTTCCATTTCATACAAGATTTATTGGTGCAACAGTGTATATGGAGTAAATGAAATGGTTACATTTATAGATCAATACCGTAAGTGCTTCTGATGTAGCAAGTGCCGACCCATTCTGAAACACCCATATTTGTAAGTGGTGTAGCTTCCACGCGCAGCAATGCATGCGCTGACTTTGGAGACCAGTCGACCGTACAGATTGCGCGTACTGTCCTGGGATACGTTATTCCAAGCCTGCTCGATCTGTTCACGTAGTTCTGTAAGAGTTGTTGGCTGAGTCACTTCTTCTCCCATCGTATCTCACACGTTCTCGATTGCAGACAAATTCGGAGATCATGCTGGCCAAAGCACGTTGAATTTCATAGGGAGTGTATGGTTGAGCATTACCTTGTTGGAACAACATAACGCCTTGTTGCAAGAACGGCAAAACAAAGGATCTAACAACATAGCTTGTTGTACCTTATGGCACCCTGGCCTGTCATGGGACCAGTGTGTCTTGGACGAATGCACTCTGCGAGACACCCCTCTCCCAGTCTGTTTTGTACGCGCAGACGATCGTCACTTGCGTGCAGGTACAATCTGCTTTCATCGCTGAAAACCGCGACGCTCCATTCCATCTTTTACGTGATCCTCTGAAGCCACCGATCGAGCCGTGTACGTCCATGCTGTGGTGTGAGTGAACGACGTGCTAGAGCTGTGTGTCCATAGTCCGTCTGCTAATAACCGGTTCGCAAAAGTTCGTGTTGACACACCTGGTCTCACACGCCCTCTTATCTGTGCTGTGGCAGCTGTAAAGGCTGCCACTGCTGACCTTACAATACGACGATCCTGGAGGGCGTCTGTGATGTGTGGACATCTAGAACCTCGACTAAAAGTGTGACAATGTTCACGTGACTACTGATACCAGCATCGTTGCACAACTGACGCAGATGTTCAACTTGTGTGGTAGTTCTCCGGAAGAATCACCCCACCACTCGGCGGGCCACAACTTGACCCCTTCCAAACTCGTTCAGTTGGATCTAGGAAGCAGAAGTCTGTGCCCGTGGCATGGTTGTCTGCTTGCTTCAAACGTTTGCACCACACTGAACTTCTGGCTGTGAGCATTCCCTCTTAAGGGTAGACATGAACGTGGCTGTAGTAGCTACGCCATTACACTACCTGTTGACTGACGACGTTGAAACCATTATCAATATATCTGCTATCACCCGGGGAGCATATGCCATCAAAATCTACGTCGTCTTTCCAGGTGAACTAATTTTGTTCCGGTAGTGTATAGTTTTGTATCCCGCTTGAATAGGCGATGCTTGGGTCTGATCTTGTAAACTGCTTCTGTAATATAGGCCGAGAGTGAAGGAAGCTAGTAGGAGCAGGAGAGGTGAAGCACTTCGGTACTCAATGTAACTGTAATACTTTTAATAGAGTCAGTAACACAAGTAAATACCAAATGCATACATAACTTTGACTAGGATGAGCACGTAGGTGTGAAGCCATAGTCAATGTCTAATACTGTGAAGTTAGGATGACTGTTCTCCATAATCCCAAAACTAACAAATACTCGTTGCTGTTCAAACTTTAACTGATCGTAACTAATACAAAGCCTCAATAGCAAGCTAGCCCACTCAGAAATAGAAGCGTTATTTCCAGGCCGTCTGCTTTTGATGAAATGGGGCGAAATCAAGACGGCACTCCCTGAGCTCCATAGCGTCGGCCAGAGGGCGGTCGGCGTAGTCAGTCTTCTCTCGTAGTGCCAACTTACGAGAGCGTGCACCTACGTAGTGGCATCGCAACTATCGACGCCACATATAGAATGATCAGTTTTGTTTTATATCTTTTTCATTGACGACGTGCTCTGTCTGAGGTTACTATCAATAAATTTGGTATTTTGCAGACAACCCGAATCTGTGATTGAAATTATGTAATTCATTATATTTACCTCGCTTTCTTTGTAATAGGGAATGGACCGGACAGCTGTAGTGGTTCCGCCATATGCATTGCACACCTTGAAAAGTCTCCAAGTTACATGCACCATTAGTTTATTTTGTTTCCGAGGAGCTCCAGAAACATAAGAGCATCCAATACAAAGCGTTGATTCAGGTACAACTAAATTACAGTTGTATTATTTATAGTTTGGCGGAATTACATACTTTGTGTTGGATCTGCAAAAATTTATTACGGCTGTTAAAAAAAAGATAAATCTAGAGAAATGGTATGACAGAATGTTCTTAACATTTTCAAGTCCATATTGTTGCTGTTACTACTCTCTTTACAGCAATTCTTCAGATGTATAGTCTGTATTTTCGGAGTACCGAATCAAAGTGGCACTCTGCTCACCCCTATTATTCGACAGTTAGTGGTTACAGGTTATTTGCATCCTCATGTAGTGAAATCGGTATAAGAAAATCCCTAGCAGTTAGCAGCGCTGTTACCAGCTTCCAACGGCGTAGCTCTGACGGCTACAGGCGAAAACAAAAACCGCCTTCAAAGCTGCAGTCGCACTGAGGCGTCTCTAAGGAGCCTTACACAGTGGTGTGAAGTGATTGGTTTAGGCAGGCGCGCAAGGCTGCGGTGTCCAGGACACTGCAACTGTCACAAATATTGTCATGCCCACACTACTATAGACACACGCAAATTTACAGGCCATTTACATCGTGTTGTGGCAACAGCAGAAAAACAGGCAATGTGTAAGCGCACCTCAAGACTTGTAAATAAAGGAAACACGACTTACATTACGACCTTGATTGTCCAAGTCCAGCACAGGGAAACGGTGTCATTAGCAAGAAATCTGCAGTGCGCTATGAATTCATAACTCCCTGTCGAGGCTTGCATAAATCATCGTAAAATATACTAACTGAAAATTAGCTCAACTTAGTTTTCTTTGTTTGTTTTTGATGACTGGGTTATTAATGCCACTGGAGCTACAGACATGGTTCCAAGTGGCCCATATCACCTTACTAGCATGTCTTAAATGTGTACTGAGGTGAAACCTACTTACAACGTTTCAAGAGGCACTTCCTTACTGATTTCCGTGCTCAATTTACAAAAACTCTGACCACGTTTATCATCCGGTCATCCCAACAGGGGAATGTGTATTTTAATCAGCTTATAGTTACAGTATAAAGTGACAACTTCGCGTCTAACAACAAATTTTCAGCTTGCAGTGAAACATTTCAGATGTTCTGTAACCGTGTAATGAATACCTCCTTTTGTCTTCCTAAACTGATTTGTGGAGAAGGCTGTTATAAAGACAGAGATGATAAGCAACGAAACAGATCAAATGTGAAGGTGGAAGATTTTAAGTAAGATGTACTAATAATATGATACATCAGTTACTTACATGGTCCACCAACTTTACGCCGACATAATTGAGATTGGTCATAAATGTTCGTCAGAATGGAACGCTACTTTCCACACGCTGAACATCCAGCCCTGTAATGCACATAGTATTCGCTTTGATTAAGTGAGGCTCTAAACAGGCAGCTGAAACTACGAGCTAGGCCTACCCTGCTAACTGGCCCAGAAATTTCTCCGCGGGCAGTTGGGGCTGTGTGCTGCCGTTAATTATTCTGTCAGATTCAGCCACCGCCGGCGCTGAAAGGACTTTTTCGGACTCTATAATGTAATCCACCGGTATCCGCAAAGTCGTGTTCCACTCGTCCATCACTGGGCTGCTGTGGTTATTCACTGCGCATCACATCACATATTAGCTCTCCAACACGTTTACTACGTGCATCTGTATGTTAAAAAGAATAGGAAAAGTGAAATTTCTTTGAACATAATGGTATACAAAAAAGGTATAAAGGAAAAGGCCTCTTCATACGTTTTCAATACTACACTGTTGGCCATTAAATACACAATACCTGGAAGAAAACAATATATCTTTATTTTTGCGTGTTATGCGGCGTATACACGGTGCGTAGTTTAGCGCAAAGCTGGCCGCAGTTGTCGAGCGGTTCTAGGCACTTCAGTCCAGTACTGCGCTACTGCTCCGGTCGCAGGTTCGAATCCTGCCTCGTGCATGGATGTGTGTGGCGTCCTTAGGTTAGTTAGGTTTAAGTAATTCTAAGTCTAGGGGACTGATGGCCTCAGATGTTAAGTCCCACAGTGCTTAGAACCATTTGAGCCATTTAGCGCAAAGAGTTACCGTCTTCCGCAACAACTATGGCTCTGACCCGGCTGGGCAACCATTTGAACTGAGCTTCAGTGACGTTCCGTGCTGCTTCAACTCTCTTCCAGAATTCATCACTTGCAGTGGCGAGTGCTGACGTGTCGGCCAACGATAAAGTCGTCGGTTCAAGGACCGTTGAGCATGCCGAGTTTCTAACATCGCAGCGTCGAGAAAGCGCGCTGGAAAGCCTTTTCGAACGTGCGGAGCAAATGTTTCAAATGGCTCTAAGCACTATTGGACTTAACATCTGAGGTCATCAGTCCCCTAGACTTACAACTACTTACACCTAAGTAACCTAAGGACATCACACACATCCATGCCCGAGGCAGGACTCGAAACTGCGACCGTAGCAGCAGCGCGGTTCCGAACTGAAGCGCCTATAATCGATCGGTCACAGTGGCCGGCCATGCAGAGCAATATCCAGCAAGTCAGATATTCTGAACGTGCGTTTAACTGGAGGCCAGTGAGATGGAAGATCGCCACCTTTGTCACGTGAAGCCATCCCTTTTGTCGTTAGTTGTACGCTTTGTTAAAATGAAACGACGGCAAACGTCATATTGGTGGTCAAAGAATTATTGCAACTTGCGTATAACGAAACTATACCATTTCAAGGCAACGGAACGTTGGAGACCCACCTTGATATAGTTTGCTATAAATAAACCTTCAGGTAGTAACATATCTACTATTAAAGCTTTCAGAACTTGGTAAGAAGCATTAGCAGTTCGTTTATCAATAGTTGTTGGTATTGCTTAATGACTCCAAACGAAGAGATGTAGTGTGATTCAGATGATTTTTTATTGGTTCGCGCCTTGCTTGATCCAAATAGTTTTGACTAATCTTCTAATAGTTTCTGGTACTTTGTTATAAGTTTAGTATATTCTGTAATATTCTATGTTGTATAAATATAAGTCCACTCTCTCTAAAATGGTTCAAATGGCTCTGAGCACTATGGGACTCAACTGCTGTGGTCATCAGTCCCCTAGAACTTAGAACTACTTAAACCTAACTAACCTAAGGACATCACACACATCCATGCCCGAGGCAGGATTCGAACCTGCGACCGTAGCAGTCGCACGGTTCCGGACTGCGCGCCTGGAACCGCGAGACCACCGCGGCCGGCCCACTCTCTCTGAGGAGTGAGTTTGTTCGATTTGCTTTATCTGCAAGTCAGCGCACATTGCTTCCAGGAAGATATTTTGCAGTTCCTTGCTTCAAGTTTTGTATTTTCTACTACGTTAAGGTATTGCTTTTGAATAGGAACAGTGATAAAGTACTGATGGCCTTAGAGTTTCACTGAAAAGAGAGAATGATTAAATAATTTTTATCTTATGTTGAGAGCTATTGCAAATTTTTAAAGCACTATTCGTAATCGAACATTCATAATTTGATGTCCTTATTGACTGGAGATGCTACTTTGCTTTTTGCTTTATAGCATGTTCACAGATATTGACGATTTTATTTATGTATACTATATACAGAACAAAGCGAGCAGCTTATGGACAAGGGAGAAAATGTGTTTTTAATACAGCTAAAGTAGATATTTTACACCCGTTCATTTCGTAAACAATGTGACTTGCGAGCCAAATACAGCCGACAAGCCGGCCGTTGTGGTCGTGCGGTTCTAGGCGCTTCAGTCTGGAACCGCTTGACCGCTACGGTCGCAGGTTCGAATCCTGCCTCGGGCATGGATGTGTGTGATGTCCTTAGGTTAGTTAGGTTTAAGTAGTTCCAAGTTCTAGGAGACTGATGACCACAGATGTTAAGACATATAGTGCTCAGAGGCATTTGAACCATTTGAACAGCTGACAACTGCCGCTAGAGAGCGCTGCAATCACATATTTACGCTGAGGCACAGGTACGGCTCGCGCAGAATACAGTGGCCGATACGCAGTCATCAGTTTTCGTCCAAAGCCCTAAGTGAGTTCGTTAGATTGTTCAGAAGAGGAGGCCGAGAAGTGTTTTGCACTTTTCGGCCGGTCAGCAATGACGGAATCGAGGCGCGCACCCTCCAATTTTTCTCAAATTATTTAGCAAGAACTATTAGGTAAAAAATTTCATTTTGCTTTACCTATAGCTTTACATGCGGGGTTCATGATAATGTAC
This sequence comes from Schistocerca nitens, assembly GCF_023898315.1. NCBI lineage: Eukaryota > Metazoa > Arthropoda > Insecta > Orthoptera > Acrididae > Schistocerca > Schistocerca nitens. The sequence goes on along the minus strand of NC_064619.1, from coordinate 418,913,630 downwards.
CCTTCATTTCCTTATTAGTTGTTGTGATATTTACGTGAAAGTAAGACACCGCGCGAAATTCTGAAAAACGCGCAATGACAAATAGAGGTCGCTATAATTTTGCGTTTGGTGCATATTACATAATACGTTGTTGCGTATGAAATTTAGCTAACAAATTGAATTTTTCTTCCGATTTGGATAGAGGATTCAGCATCATGCAAACTATTCTAGAGGCACGTGCCATTTAGGGACGTCTGATGTCCTGTTGAGAAATGGCAGAAACGAGACCATAATATTTTCACTTGAGAGAGAATATATTATGATGATGGAGGTATGTCCATCACGTACCGTTCAGCCATTCCCTTAGTTACTACGAGCAGTGATCTGAAGCTATACCCAGTGCATCCCCACACAATGGCGCTATGAGTACACCTTTGTGCCATTCCAAAACACTGAAAGCCTGGAACCGCTTCCTAGGCAGGCGCCTCCCTTTCTGACGTGGTAATCAGAACTGCTGTCTGTGTAGAGTTTCCCGGCGTATTAGTATGTCAGATTCTTGTTGGGATTCCAGCCGGATCAAACTGTCATCCGAGCACAATATTTCAGCGGTCCACCTGGCCGCCATCATCAGGTGAGAAAAGCCACGCTGCTCTCGCCGATACCTAATTCCACTCTTTTTTTTTTCTTTAATTGTGATTTTATTCCCCTGCCCCATTATGGGCAGGGGAGGACTGTCAGCGGTACAATCCGCCGCTCTTCAGCCGAGTGACATGACAACTAAAATAAGAATAAAATGTTACATACATAAGACGATAAAAAAGGGGTACATAAAACAGAGTAATGGGAGAAAATGGAGGTAAAAATAGACTGACATGTATACGTTCATGGGGGACAGTTAAAAAAGTCACCAGAGAGTTAAAAAACACAGTTGGCGATTCTTAAAATTCCACTTGCAAATGACTGCACCTTTATATGCATCGGAAGTACAACAGCGCATGCGCTAGATACAGTACGCACGCGCTCATTCATTCATGCTGCCCCCTGTCGAAAATAGAGTTGCATCGCCTCTGGTGGTAAATGCTCTTGAAAACGATATATCGTTACAAATGATTATTCATAGCCGGCCGACTCAGATGCTGTTGTTTATTCATGCCTGATAAAACAGGATTCCACGTTTTACTTAATTAATGATATTATCTGCTAGTATGATTTCGATAGATTCTTTTAGAATGCATGTTAACCACTTTCATAACTCTGGGCTGGTGCAGAAGGTAGAATGTATTTGGAGTACTTGTGAGTGATTTTCAACGGTTGAGGCTGTATTGAAAGTCAATGAGTGTATTGGATGATGTGTAGGACGAGTTTGCCTTGCACGGTCCATTTGCGTGCTGTAGTTAATATTTGATGCCAATAGTGAGATGTACTGAGCCCCGAGCCAATGTGGATTGTTAATGTAAAATACACCGGTAGTATGAGGCACCAAGCTGCTGCGTAATAACTTGCCACGTCAGGTAAACGTACGTGAGACCGAGAAACTGAACATGCAGAACTTGTTTCACTATTTTGTATCTACTGGTCACAGGGGATGCAACTACCATCCGGTGGAAGCCCACCTTTGTGATGTTAAAAGAGTTTTACAGCAATACGAGTACCACCCTTGGATGCAATGGTTTGGCTAGGAACACTGTAATGTGAAAAAAGGAGGTAACTCGAGCTTACAAATACGGGTACGGTAACTACAGTAAGGAAATATTTTGCAGTTGTAATGAACATCATGATAAAGCCTTATGCATTTTTATAATATCAACGTTCTGCACATGTACCCTTGTGTGTTTCAGAAAATTGGTACGAGGTGCCGATTAAAGAGAATACTTTTACTTAAAGACAATAAACAAAAGAAAGCATCAGAAGAGAGAGAGAGAGAGAGAGAGGAGGAGAGGGAGAGATGGAAAGAGGAAGGCCCATCATGATAAACTGGTAGTAAGTAAATGCGAAGTACTACCTCAGTGGTTAGCTGTATAGCGCGCCAATAATTTATATATCGTGAATGCCCAAACGTGCACGAAATTCCGTTTAGCATTTGTGGATACCTCAGAGAGCTCCCCTAATTTGTCATCTTTCTTCCAGTGAACGTCATGGTTAAGAGTTATAGTAGTTTAATTAATATAGAGCCTGTATTATATTTTGCCCGTTAAATGATTTCTTTCATTTCTTAAGCGGTCCAGAAGACTAAGGCTAGATGTTTCAGTTTTAAAGGCCCTGGATTCCAGTCACGTCTGTAAAATAATGGACACTTCATTTTTATTATTTTTGAATATGAGGCCAAAGGCCGTATTTGGTAGACGCATTAAACAATATAATTGTATGTAATGGTTTTACGTAAATTTTATTTGTCAAATGTTCTCAAGTACTGCTGCTTCAGGGTTTTATAAGAAATATGAGGCACACGACCTGCACGCAAACATGAGGCAGAAGTTCTGAACACACACACACACACACACACATATATATATATATATATATATATATATATATATATATATATATATAAACCCAACCACAGACACACACACACTCTCTCTCTTTCTCTCTCTCTCTCTCACATATATATATATATATATATATATATATATATATATATATATATATATATATATATATATGAGAGAGAAAGAGAGAGAGTGTGTGTGTGCGTCTGTGGTTGGGTGGGTGGGTTTGTGTGTACGTGCGTGCGCGCGCGCGGAGACCAGCGAAAGTGATGAGACCTTGACTGACTGACATACCATGGAGGCTGCACCCCGCAGAGCAACTTGTGTCCATTAAACACAGCCGTTCTCACCTCAGCTGCCTGGAGAGAGCCACGTGCTCATACCTGCTGCTACTTGAGGTAGCAGCTCACACCTTTGTGACTGGTGCCTTGCCACGAGTGGCAGCTCGCTCCACTCAACTTGAGACCCCATTGCTCTGCAGAAGCCTATGGCTCGCTCGACCAGTTTACGACAGCCTCGTGCCAACCGTCTGTCAGACAACGAGTTTATGCTTCACCTATGGCTGTGGTTATAACTGAGTGAATGCTTTGCAATATGAAGACAGTGAATGGAGTAATTAATTGTAGATTGATTTGAGTATCTGTGGATTGTGACAAGAAGCCACCCATGTGTGTGAGGCCATCAGCGCATTGCCTTCATTTATGAGTATTCTCAGAACGTTCAGATTCTGTGAAATATTGTGCGCTTGGTGTTCTTCTTATTACATGCATCCAGAAATAAATTTAAGGTACACCAGTACCGAAGGTGAGGAGGCTTGTAGACAAGTGCGCTTGTGTATTTTCTTGGTGTTTACTTTGGAACCAGCTTTACCCCTATAATCCAAGGAATGATATTCATCAGACGATGAGTACGTGAAACGAATAACAAAAATGATACCCATGTCCCAGTTAAAATGTCCTTGACGAACTTGTGCTGCAGGTGAAACTCAGCACAATTTGCCCGCAGCTCGTGGTGCGGTGGTTAGCGTTGCTGCCTCTGGATCAAGGGTCCCAGATTCGATTTCCGACCCGATTGGGCATTTTCTCTGCCTGGCGTCTGGGTGTTCGTGTTGTCCTCATCATTCCATCGTCACCATTATCATTAGTTACTCCAGCTGGCTTGGATTGTGTAGAAACTGGACTGTGAAAAAATTGGGACTTTGTAGGGTCGCTGACGACCGCGCAGCTGAGCGCCCCACAAACCAAACATCAAAATCATCATCACAATTTCATCAGCATCCATTTTATACACAATGAGAAGGTGATGTTACACAGCAGTTTATCCCTGAACTCCTACGAAGCGTTTAATGTCGTGCGCATATCCTCATGGTGAATGTAGTCGACCGTTTAATGAAGCCTAATAACTGCAGATGATATTTAGTATTGCGGCTGATCTACACAGCCATTTCACTCTTCTCTTACATTCCTTTTATACCAGTTAAGGCAGTCGTTTTCTGCAGTCATGGCGAGCTTTTCGTAGGTGGCTCACAATAAGGCAGAACACGTGAAGAATCAAGCAGACTAATAAATTCGTTCAGGGCTGAAAACTACCCTTGAAAGCAGGTAAACAATGCAAAATTCGCTTGGTCTTAACTCCCCTCGACGGGCGACTGAGGGGCGGCTATCTGCGTAAAAAACAGTCTTGCTTGAGGCATTTGAAGGATTACTTTCAGGAAAGATTGAAACCTAAGCGATCTCCAGCTTTCAGAGAAGGTAGACCGTTAGTACAACCGTTTGTCTCAGCGGACGTGCTAAGCAGGAATGTTAGTTTAAAACACTTGTAACCAATTTTCTGACTGGAGCGCACGTTCTTTCTTGTGTGTACCTACGTGTAAGTCTTTCAGTTCGTCAGCTTCAGAATCCTGTCATGGACTGGGAGAAGTTTTCTGTCTTTAACCCCACACCTTGGAATTACTGATTAGTGATAACAAAATCCACAGGAGTACGAGTTTGTCTAACTTATGTACAGAACAATTACTGAACGGAACTCTCAGTGGCCGCTGCAATTTGCCAGCCATTTTCCTACACTTGTACAAACAGGCAACTTACAGGTGGTTAAAATAGATCACACTTATTGCTAGCAGAATGAAGAATAAGTACTTGTGGACAGGCTACTGAGAAGAAAATACTTGCTGCCAGATACCACTTGCACCCATATGGATGTTTCCATTGTAGTTCCGAATGCAGAGGTCATGCGAGACTCAACTGTTACCAACTCTGCCTACTGCGTTCATGCTGTATGAGAGTGGTAAGAATGAGCTTTCAATAGAGTCACAAGTCGATTGTAGTTAACTTCCATGAGGGCCTAACTGCACAATTTTAACATTCTCAGCCATACATTGTGTCACGCACTTTAATTATTGTGCTGGTGTTCGTAGTATCCACGACTTCTTCTCGTGATTATACATTTACTGTGCTCACTCACCTGACACAAAGTTAGATTTCATGAATACATTCCTTCGTTCTTTCATTAAATGCTCCCTTGCTTATCTAAGTGAAACGTATGTTGATGCTTCATGATAATAAATTTTGAGTCTTACAGTGGCTGCTCTGTCCTTTACGAATAAAAATCCCCCTCTCAGTAATATATGCAAGTGTAGTGTGGTACCTATAGAAGCACGACAGTATTTTTTGTTTACTTTCTTCATTAAAAAATGTAGCGGATTAGAGTGAAAAACGACCATCTTTGTCAAATTACTATTCGTGGTTTTACTGACATCCTTCACTTGTCACTTTCCTTTTCATCTTTCCTCCTCATTGTATTGGTATTGGTACAAATAATTGTCTATTTTACACCAGTAATGAGTTTATTTTTATTGTTTATTAACGTTAATCTGTTATATTATTAGCAATTTAACAAGTGGAAAAATTGCAGTGTTGTATATACGTCAGGAACCTCAGGACATGCAGTTAAGTTTTCATACATTCATGGGGCATTATCTAATGCACCACCCAGTTATATTATTTTATCCGTATTTTATGAAAATAAGGATAGTTATTTAGTGTAATATTATTCATTTACTTGGTTGGAGGGAGTATATATCCGTCTCAGTGACAAAGCTTCCATTTTCATGACGGAGAGATTCAGCGATAGATGTAGGAAGTTAATAAACCAGAAAATGTGTTTGTGGTATTACACAAACGGACATAGAAAAATGGTGACTGATCGCTGCGCTGAGAGAATTAATTTTTGAAGGTGTGGAAACACATTACATGACTGCGGGATCGAGGACACGAGCGTGCGACGTCATTTCCAAGCTATGCTATAATTTGAAAAGCTGCAACATATATTGAACTTATTCAAAGTTTTATGTCAGTGGCCATTTAACCATTTCTCTCGTCGTTCCTATAAAATTTTGTGCTCTGTTGCCTCTATGTTGGTCACAGGGTATGGTAACAACAATGCTATGTCACCTAAACCGTCGAGGATCGTTGCCTAGCAATTACTTCCGTATTCTCTCGAGTACTAGAAGTGCCTATCCGAATTCGCTGTCTGACTTATTGAGTGTAAGAAGCTTCAGCTTTGATTCAAGTGTTGTAGAGTGAATTTTGTGTTTCGAGAACAACTATCGAAACATTTTAGAGTTCTTGGAGAGCTTTAGAAGCTTTGAACGAAGCGAACACCTAGCTTCAGATCCGAGGAGCATTGTACCTACAAGAGGTATGAGCTATTCGCGTGTCTGTCAATTACTTATTCACCTTTCGGAATCATCTGTAGTTAGAATATCGAGGAAGCTTTTAATTGTCTGTGTACTTAGTGGAGAAATACTAGCTGGTTGGAGCGTGTGGGAGAGTGTGATGTGGTTACAGAACCTGATGTTATTAACAGTATATAAAGTGAAACATCATTTTGTTTCAATTATTCATGGAGATTCAAATATTAAGTTCTTGCTGTTTCAGACAGATTTCAATACTTTCTATTTAACGTAGTTCATGGACTTTTATTTTGTATTCTCAAACTAATTTCTTAGTTCCTCAGTGGCAAACGTGTCAAGCGCATTGTCCTTTTCCACCAGTTTGCTTTGATCCATGACTTCCTATGCGACGTCATCACTTTATATTGAATTGGATGTAAGCGGACTGTTATTAAAAGTTAGCCTGTGGTTGTGTTACGTACCAGTGTAATCTCTGATGTCTGTAAACTATGCTGTTATTCAAATACGTGGCGACATACGAGGGTTTGGTTTGGGTGGAACCTGAGACCACAGATTAAACTGCCGTGGAGAAACCAGTAACGATTATATTTTTATTCTGTTTGCGGACGAATATTTGTCTGTTTCTTACTGCATATCTCACGATTTCCCAGGGTAAGGGTATTCAGGTCCTTCAGAGCATAAGATGAACTTTTGTGAGTGAGACGATTAGTGATTATGATTATCATTTGATTCTTATTATTATTTTGATGTCTTTTCAATGTGCGAAGATTGTCGAGAGTGAGGTTTGCCCTAACGAAATTGCATTCCTGGTTTTAATGTTATTCATAATTTTTTAATTCACAAATATTTGGTCGTTTTTCGAATGTGACTCTTTGAGACGCTGCGCTGATGAAATCCACTGTTCCTAAGACGCTCAATTTGTTTTTACCGGTCGCTCACTCACGTTCTGCATAAAATTTTTCTTTTTTTTGTGGTTCGTAGTATTTGTTTACCTGAATTGGACGCAAGTCTTAGTATTTGTTGATGAATTATTTGTTTTCGGTTTTTGAGCTATTTATTTCCGTTCGTAGTGTGATTCCATTTTTTGTACTTATTTTCTTTCGGTTTATTCTAAAGGAATATGTGTATATAATTTTTCGATTAGGTTGATGTTATGTGGGTGTTGTTTTGTATCTCTGTCCTCGGTTTAGGAACAGAGAGCACACGAAATATGATACCAACTATCCATTTGTATGTCTTTTTGTTTCTTTTGTTCGCTTTACTCTGGAGAAATTCATGTGCGTCATCGTTGCATAATGATATTCGTTTGTGTGTGTATGTGTGTGCGTGTGTGTGTTTCGGGGGGGTTCTTGCATATACTGCGATACCTATAGTGTGTTATTTTTTTATATTTTTAGGTTTATCACAGAAAAGTTCCCATGCGATATATTCCGATTATGTTGTTTTGTGGAGCTATGTGTGATGTCGCTGTCATCCTTTGAGCTACAGGTCAAGTGAAGAATTCGATGCCTGTTCTGCCATTTTTCAGTTCTTCTTGTTTAAGTTAGAGACATTTGTGTGTCTGTTAAAGCTATACAGGTACAGCGTACGCTGCTATTAGGCTTAATTTTTTATGTTTTCATTTGTGTCATTCCGGAAGAATGTGTGTGTGCGTGTGTGTGTGTGTGTGTGTGATATTTTCCAGTTATGTTGTTTTATGGACGTGTCTAGTACCACTGTCATCATTTCATCTGAATTGGTCGAGCGAATTATTCTAATTCAATTTTGTGTTTACTATATATTTTCGTTCGGTTTATTCTACAGAAGTTCTTAAATGTTCTTAGGCTTAGTAACCTTTTAGGTAAGTCCCTATTCACAGCTCTCCCATTCCTGCGATTGTCCCGATAATTTCGTTTCATATGGTGATTCAAATTGTTGCCATGCTATTTTGTTTGTTAAGGAGTGCGTTATACAATACAGAACGTTGTATTTTAACAGGAACGATCGATTTCGGCCTAGGACCAGACCATTATCGTGTCCAAAAACCGTCTCAGCTATCCGTCTGAGTAAATGGATCCACAGTTATCAGATGTACGTTGTACCGTCATTGATACTAGCTGTACTCTCATAACATTACGTCCATTTAACCTCGACAAAGATGGAGCTCTGTACATCTGCTAACTGCTGTTTCAATTTAAAAAACGCATAGGAGAGTTTGTTTTAGGACCCTATGATTTTCTGGTTCCAGACCTAAATCGATAGTCTGTAATAAAATATGCCGTTTCAGCTGTGTGCTGCATATGGCAGTTCTTAACGTTCATTAGAGCTGTACAGCACCACCTACACAAAATGTTTTATGTTTGTTTTTGATTGTAATGGTCTATATTGCTGTCGCCATCTTGATGAATGTCATCGGGCTCTTATTAAATGTTATCTGTGGTTGTCGTAGTATCTCGTGTAAACTATCCACTTTACTCCAAATATGACGTCGTGGGTCAGTGGAAACAGACGCATGATAATTTCGTCTGACATGTACTTAAATTACTAAAAATTTTCTCTTCAGTGCTGGTTTACTTATTGATATCGACGTTCCTATAAAATAATGTGCTCTGTATGTGCTGGGATTGCTTTCAGTGGGATTGTTATTTAATGTTGATCACAGGGTATGGTAACAATAATGCTATGTCACCTAAACCGTCGAGGATCGTTGCCTAGCAATTACTTCCGTATTCCCTCGAGTACTAGAAGTGCCTATGCGAATTCGTTCTGTGAGTTATTCAGTAAACGAAGCTTCAGCTTTGATTTCAAGTGTTGTAGCGTTAACGTTTGTGTTTCAAGAACAACTAAGGTAACATTTGAAAGTTCTTGCGGAGCTTTAGAAGCTTTGAAGTAAGCTAACGCCCAGCTTCAGAGGTGAGGTGCAGTGTACCCGCAAGAAGTATGAGCTATTCACATAAATGTAACCTGTTTATTTACTATGCAAAATCATCTACAGTTAGAATATCGTACATGCATTTAAATGATTGTGACCTTAGAGAAGAAGTACTGGCAAGTTGAAGTTTTTACGACGGACCGTATTGTGATTTCGGGTCATGTTATTTGTCTTAATTTTTATACATGTTCAAAGGTTAGGTCCCTGCCTTGGAGAGAGTAACCACTTTACTGAGTTTTTGTCGACGTTCACGTACGTGGCACATACTTTCAGAAATTAAATACTTAGTTTCACAATAATAAGTGCGTCACCAATCTCCTTGCTTCTCAATTGTACATGCATGTCGTCTGTTATCATTGCACAGTCGTGGCGCTGGAACTTTCTTTCGTCTGTGAAGAAGAAGACGCTGTGAAAACTGGTGGCAGCTGGTTAGAGTAACACTGAGTGAGCTGGCTCTCTAACAAAAGAGTTTTCTTCTCCTGTTGCTTCAGAAAATAGATTTAATATCTTGGAATGTCGTCATCTGTTAAATCCATGGAGAGTTGATTAGCTATTCAGGTGTTTTCATTAGATACTGCTGAATATATCCCAGTCGCAAAATACCATTATTTTGTTCTAAACGCATAGATTTATTTAAAAAACTTTAGCACTGCTCGTTCACCATACCTATCGACGTTGCTAAACAGTGTAGAGTTCTGCAGTTAGTGGCGTTGATGTTTAATGTTGATCACAGGGTATGCAACGTCAATGTTGTGTTACCTAAACCGTAGAGGACCGTTGCCTAGCAGTTACTTGCGTATTCACCAGAGCACTTGAAATAACGATACCAATTCGTCGTGTGAGTTACTGAATTAAAGAGGTTCCAGTTTTGATTCAATATTGTACTGTTTCAATTTGTGTTTCGAGTTCAAATAACGAAAGATTTTAAAGTTCTTGAGCACTTCTAGAAGCTGTGAACGAAGAGAACGCCCAGCTTCAGAAGCGAAGTGCAATGTATCCGGGAGAGGTATGAACTACTGACTTAAGTGTCTTCTGTTTACTTACCGTATAGAACCAGATGCAGTTTCAATATCGTATAAGCTTATAAATGACTGAATGTGTAGCGGCGAAATACTGGAAAAGTGAAACGTAATGACGTAGTGTGATATGATTGCGCGGTATGAAAAAAAAAAAAAAAAATGGTTCAAATGGCTCTGAGCACTATGGGACTCAACATCTTAGGTCATAAGTCCCCTAGAACTTAGAACTACTTAAACCTAACTAACCTAAGGACATCACACACACCCATGCCCGAGGCAGGATTCGAACCTGCGACCGTAGCAGTCCCGCGGTTCCGGACTGCAGCGCCAGAACCGCTAGACCACCGCGGCCGGCTGAAAAAAAAAAAAAAAAAAAAAAAAAAAAAAAAAAAAAAAGAAACAGTTCCATTCACATTCCAGTACATACGTCATGAAGCTACAAAGGTTACGAGAGAGCGTGACATATAGTGACAGATCTCTTTGCTGAAGTTTTCGTAATTCTAGTTGCTGGAATCGTCTGTTCTTTAACTTATTATTTAGTTTCACAACGAGAGCGGCGTCACCTACCTCTGTCACCAAATCTGTTATATTCTACCTTCTGTGAAGAAGAAGGCAATACGTAAACAAGTTCCAGCTGCGTGCAGTCATAATGAGTTGACATGGCACCACATCAAAAGTGATTTCCCTTTCTCTTAGTCAAAGAAATTAATTTACCTTTGAGCATCGTTAAATGTTAATTCCGTTGAGAGTTTATAAGCTGTACTGGCGTTTTCTCCATTCAAATGTCCCTGGTTAAATTTCATTCGTAAATATGGTTGTTACGTCGTACATGTTGTTGAATAGTTCACATGGCGCTGTAGAGTGATTCTGGGTTTAGTGTTGAACTTAGATTGTTGATGATTCTGCCACAAAGAAGGAAAGGCGCAGCCCAGTGAGAATACACTGACTCAGACAACGGGTATATGTAAAAATCGTAATCTCTTCAGACACTGCGGAGAGTTTTGGGATTTAAACCACCACACTGTTGCATAGATTATTTACCAGTAACTTCATATCACCAACAAGATATTCCCTTAAGTACACACTAATTAAATTACCGATCCTGCCTCTCGGTGCCATATTGGTAGTAACCAAATCACTGCGTAACGTCTGTTTAAATGCGAAGTTTAAATAACTATAGTTGGTGTATATATGAAACTAGTGTAGCGATGCACTGTCTTGCTAATAATACTGTCTGTCTGTCTAATAGTGATAACTTTAAATAACTGATATGGAAACAAATTTATTCATTGCAGAATAAAAGTACCTCGTAATGAACACACCTTTGGCTTTCTTCGAAGAACTAATGTTATTTTAATTCATCTATTAAGAATGAGTAAAAGGGAATTAAAATAATGAATTCCTCATCAGTCATAAATGGATAATATTTTTCAAGTAAATCAATTATATTTAATCGATCTGGATGTTACAGATCCTTTGTAACATTTCGCGTATGGTCGTAAATTGAAAATTCTCTTTTCTCTATATTTATTTATTTTATTTTATTTTTGCTATTGCTTTAGTTATTTTGTTCGCGTAATAACGCGTATACGAAAAGAGCCGCGAAATACCGTTTAGTAATGCTGTGCCAAGAATTTCTTTATAATCATTAATTTTCAACAAAACAGAATATATTGGGTTCCTATTGTTCTGTATCTGGCTTTCTATTAAAGGAACATTTTTTGGTTACTGTAACTCACTATAAATAACAACATATCTTCCCTACTTTATAGTTATTGAAAATGAAAATTACTTTGTTATGAAATACTGATGTTACAGTTCGCAAAGATTGTTCAACATTTTGCAGTGGATTTTTGTTAAGCGTAAAACACCAATAATTACCACGACTAGCACAAGAACATGAGACTATTGTCGGAGAAAAATACGTTTTCACTATAAGGTTTGCCAGACCAGAACTAAGCACAGCAAAATTCCTATTATGTTACGAACGTAGATTATCTCTTTTGTACTGTTAGCAATATATTATCAGCAGCCCGCGTCAACCTGCAAAACACATCATAAAATCTGCTGCTCTGCTCTGCAAGTCCGGAAGCTGAAAAAGATGATTTTATTTCACTATTACCTTCCCGCTTCTTTGCGGTATGATCTATTTCTTTTAATGCAGTTTGAATGCACCGCGGCAGCGGCTTGTTCGTTCGTAGCGCAGCTCTGCACCACGGATAATATTTAAATAACTGAAAAATGTCTCAACAGGATGGGATAATAGGCAAGCAAGCTATAACAATTAATAATGCAAGTTTTCATCTAAATAACTCTATTTAAACATTCAAATATGTTAACTTATCTACAATACACACCTTTTTTAAAAATGAGTACGTAATGGCGTACATCGATTAACCATGACAAAAGAAGACTACGTTAGCATGTACAACTGCGACACAGGCTATCTTACTCCCGTAACTCCAAGAAGAAGAAGACAGAGAAATTAATGCTCATTCTGTATTATTTATACTAACGACATTGTTTATCTTTGTATGATATTTATCGTCTGTGCGGTTTCAGTACTCGCCGACACAGATATTATCTAAAATAAATAATAATTAAAAAAAATACATAATTCCATACAATAACAGAATACGATGCACAATATTTTCTCTTACTACAAAATATGTCTTTTTCTAAGGGACGTTACAAACACTGACAGCTCTTATTACTACAGAAGTTAAATTTAAAATCATGAGATCACGTCCCCAAGTTTTTCCTCGCGATACACTTGTGAGACTTCGCAATAAGATATACTCGTGGACACGGTCTGGTCTTATCTAACATGCTGCCCGTTATCGTTGCAGCAATGTTCCGACGCATCATGACGTTTTTCTCCCGGTGTGTGGTAGGGGAGAAAGACGAAGGTCTGCGACTGGACAAGACCTTGGTCGCTGCTCGACGTACCTTTGAGGTGAGCCACGTCACGGTTGCATTACTGATATCATAATAAGCTAAGCACTAAAGCTTTAGCCGGCCGCGGTGGTCTCGCGGTTAGGGCGCTGTCCGGAACCGCGCGACTGCCACGGTCGCAGGTTCGAATCCTGCCTCGGGCATGGATGTTTGTGATGTCCTTAGGTTAGTTAGGTTTAAGTAGTTCTAAGTTCTAGGGGACTGATGACCACAGATGTTAAGTCCCATAGTGCTCAGAGCCATTTGAACCATTTTTGAACTAAAGCTTTAGAGCAACTTAATTGTCGATAGGATGGTATTACAGACCGTCACGATTTAATGTAAATGAATTTGCCGTTCGCTATAAACATCCCATGTGACAATAATCATTATGAATAATACATCTATGACAGGAACCTCTACTATGATATTGACTATGACGATTGTGTGTTGCTTTCCGTGCAAGAAAGCAGTACATTTATGGGAAGAGTGAGGTTCAATGTGCTAAAACATAAAAATTGAACAAAAAATTAAAATGGAAAATGTCTCTAAAAGCCTTACTTACACACGTACGTGCGCCTAAACACACACACACAGAAACACACACACGCATAGTAACAAAAATTATATTTAATACCATTTCGATACCTGGCAGTAAAAGTTACTGCGTTTCACTAGTTTAGTAGAATATTCTACAGCACCAACTAAAAAACTTGTTACGTCTGAACAATATGGAGGGATCGTGTCAGGTGACGTGACCGGATCTAAAATACAGCCACACATGAACGTGACTGGCGAATGGATGGATTTCTTAATCACTGGAGGGAAATGGAGTTTACTGGTCACTCAGCAACACCCTAAAGCCTTCAACCTCGTCTCCAGAGATACAGATAACTTTTAATATTTACTATATCTCGATTTCAAGTAAATTGAATTGCTGGTCTCCACTTAAATTCACTTCTGCCTTCTGATCAAAAGATAACGTGCACAGAAAATATGGCGTATAAGAAAATTTACGCCACAGCCATTACAGATTTAACTGTCTTCTCATCAGACTATGAAGACATTATTTAGAAGTGTAGCCTATTCGGATAGGAGTCAGGGTAACTTCAGTGTGTGAAAGTGATATATATAAGGTCGGACTTGGTCTGATGATTGGCCAATCACACCTATTCCACTTGCAGGATAATGGCATGTTGTCTTGATGGGTTGGTTGCTCACAGGCCTCCTTGGCTGCATGATATGCTTGCTCTTTTTCCCCACATCCCACAGGCTCCTGCTTGTCTCCTCCATGTTATTAGCATATTATATCCACACTTCTGGCATTAGATAAGACGAAGTTGATAGTCTAACAGAAAGCCGATTACATGGTTGCAACAACTTTACTGACGGCCATTAAAATTAACACTGACCAAACGGGAAGTTGTATCTGGCATTACTTAAGAATGCCTGGACTATGATGCTGATACGGAGGTGCTTGAGAATGGAAAAGACCCTAATTAATTGTAGATAATTATGCTGAAATTTCTTGTAAGAGCAGAGCTTAACATAATATGCGTCCAAGACAAGTGAATGGCTGAAGACAACATTGCAAACCATCTGGTTACTCTACGAATTACTTGCTAACTGGGATTAGTACCTGATGATCAGAGGAAATTTATTCCTCAACTTCAGACTTCGAAGCCCGATGTTGTTTTCAGAGGAGTCAGAGAATAGAGAAACTGGAACTGTCAGTAAAAATTGTCACAGTCCCACTTACATTCCTTTCCAGAAAAAGAACACACCGTAACAGAGAATAAAAAGGTCATGGCGACACTGTAGCTCCAATAATTCCTCTGTAGCCCTCCAGCTTAACAGTTTACCCATCGAAAAATGGTAGCTGTTACAGCCAAACAATGTATACTCATTATCGTCATCTAAAGGCACATACATTCTTAATAAGTGTTACACTTCGTAACACCTGTAGATATTAAGAAGTATCGCTATATCTGAATTATAAACTTTATGATAAAACTAATAAGTTCTTTTCCAACAGGAGCGGCAGTTTAAACTTGACTTGTTCTTTGTCGAGCTGCTGCAGAAACGGCTGCAGGAAGAAGAAGAAATCCGTGCTGCTCCGGTGAGTGTAAATTAGATCTATGTATGGAATAATAGCTTTTGGTTTCAAAGTATATTTTTCGTTTCCTGTTCACATGACCACTCACTCACGAACGTGATACTAGTTAATGCTCTGCTTCCGGGTATTTTGCCGAATTGTTGTTTCTATTCTGTGCACAATTCTTCGATGATCGTCCCAGGCGTCTTCCTCGGGTGTAGAGAGTTTTGCTGTTACGTGCACTCACTGCCTGCACTCCAACCAGTCCGGAAACGCCTCACGACATGAAGGAGGCAGCTCGGTCAGTCGTGGAAGTATTGTGCATAAAATAGGGATAAAAACACAGCAAAATTCCCGGAAGTATATCATTCATC
Organism: Schistocerca nitens; assembly: GCF_023898315.1. Taxonomy (NCBI): domain Eukaryota; kingdom Metazoa; phylum Arthropoda; class Insecta; order Orthoptera; family Acrididae; genus Schistocerca; species Schistocerca nitens. The sequence continues at coordinate 418,898,135 of NC_064619.1, read as the reverse complement.
AATCGCTCCTAGAGAACTTAGATATCACGGGATACAAGTTATGTGTTAGAATTACTATTTGCTGAGATGTGGGGAAGAGTGACGTTACTTGTATATTAAAGTGAATCAATGTATGCATCAACATAAGCATGTGCCTGTGCCCTTCTCTGCCAGTGCTTCATTCTCCCTCCATTTTAACTCTTCCTCGCTCTTTCTTTGCTGGATTTTCGTCTTGATGTTCGTCTCTTCCCTATCTGTGTTTCTCTAGCCTTGTGTTTTTATGCTGGAGATTTTAGTGTGTGGCTGGCTCATCCCTTTTTATTCTTGCGATCAGCCAGCCCACGCTATCTGCTGCATTTTTTAGTACGGCATTAGTTTTATTTAGTACACGTTTCCCCCTTTTAGCTTGCTTCTTCCGTTTTCTTTTTGAGTTATGTTCCCAGTTACTTTTACGACTCTTTACTTTCCCAGATAATTTTGCGGAATGGTTTTAGTCAGAGACCATTTTTAGTAAGGAAATGGGGACTGATGACCATGTAGTTTAGTCTCTTTCCTGTCCAAACCAACCATAAAACCAATAACTGAAGGTTGCGTAGTTCGTGATAAATATAACACTTTTTTACACTCGGACATATTAGCAAATAGCATATACTCTGTATTATTACACACGTTGGACATCACAAAACTAAAAATTTCTTTTCCAACAGGTCCGTCAATTTACACTTGACGAGTTTTTTATGGAGCTACTGCAGAAACGGCTGCAGGAAGAAGAAGAAATCCGTGTTGCTCCGGTGAGTGTAAATTAGTTCAGTGTAGGGAACAATGGCCTTAGGTTTCAACGTGTACTATTCGTTTCATGTTCAGATCAATACTCTCTTACGAACGTGATAGTAGTTAGTTCCCTGCTTCTGGTGTTTTGCCGAGTTGCTTGTATTTGTGGAAAATGCTTCGATGACCGTGACTGGAGTGCAGCAACCTTTGCCGTTATGTGTTCTCGAACCCTGGACTCCATCTAGTCAGGGAATGTCATACAACCTGAGGGACACGGATCGATCGGTCGTTGAACTACTCTGCATGCAATAGGAACAAGAACTCGACATAACTCCCAGAAGTACTTCAATAACCAATCGAGCAAACAAAAAGTTTGTACATCATGTGGCAATAGTATTAGTTTAGTATTATTAGTTGATCAGACATGAACTGAGTAGTGATATTACTTGAATATTAAAATCGATCACTGTATATATATTACCAATAAATGTACCTAGCAAAATTACTAATAAATGTAGCAATTCGTAAAAAGCGACAATGTTAGAATCTAGCACATGTTCTGTATTATTCCACATGTTGGATGTCAGAAACCTAATAAGTTCTTTTCCAACAGGAGCGTCAAGTTTACGCATGACGCGTTTTTTGAGGAGCTACTGCGGACACGTCTGCAGTGAGAAGAGGAAAGCCACACTACTACGGTGAGTGAAACTTCGATCGGCAGATTTTAGTTTCTAAGTGTATTTCTGGTTTCGTAGTCACATCGTAACTTCCTTCAGAACGGTAACCTGCGTTTGCGTTATTTTTCCGACTCTACAATTGTACGTTTTTAGTATCACTGAAATGCTATCAGCTTAGGTACAGAGACATGCCCACAAAATGCAAAATTCCGGAAACCGTAAATTCTGTTGTACTGAGCTGTGGGTAGTTATCAAGATGCTTGCAATACTGTTCTTCTATAATTGTTTTGAATTGTGAGCCGATACGCAGCCTTTTTCGGCAGTGTATTATTTCGACCTATTATTGCTAGGTTCTACGTAATCTTAAGAATGAAGGTACAATATGCTTGCCTACCCTTTCACAGTATGGAGGGAGTATAGAAAACATTCTTATCTCCCCCCGCCCATGAAAGAGTTATCAAGTTTTCAGTATAGTTTCACGTTGGTCATCGTACGCTGGTCTTTCGTTCTGTTCTATTATACTGCATCAAGGTTTACTTTTCTCTCATGTAATTATCCGTGACACCCTCGGAATTTCAGTTCAACATTTTCGGAACTTCTTTTAAGAAACTCTACGTTTCTGGCATAAGTGCATATACCAACAGTGTCAGTTGCCTTGGTTGCTTTATGTGTACAAAGTAGTTCAGTGAAATAGTCAGTATAAAGGTAGAAATATTCTCATACTTGTGACAGCCATCTGCCATTATGATACAATGATCAGAAGGAACTGTACTCAGGGAACAGGATAGAGGCAAAAAGTCACTGCTGGTAGTTCTCACATATCAATTCTTATTTATAATACTTAGTAATCTGGAATTGATGAGCAGGGGAGACAGAAACATCCGTATCTGGGACGCAAAACAATTTATAAAATATATTGTCGTTGCACTCATTTACTACACTTGTGCCAATAGTTACAAACTCCATTTTGTGTCTATTTTACAGTCTCAAAAATATCGATATAGAAATCGACCCTATATTAGCCTCGGGTCCTACAATAATTTTGCAGTTTTCTTTACATATACAATCCACAATAATGTGATCACGTTCTTAATTTTGAAATTTAAATTTGTCCACAGGTCACTCCAGTGGCCTCCCCGCCAACCATGGAGGCTCAACACTCCACACCACGCAGCTTTTCATAGGCACCAATCCTTATGCTGCCTGCTGGGGGCGCCGTTGTCAACTCGGCGCCTGGAGAAGAGTCACTCCATTGGCCTTCCAGCCTACCCATGGAGGCTCAACACTCCATACCAGGCAGCTCTTCATAGCCACCAAACATTATGCTGCCTGCTGCGGCGCCGTCGTCAACTCGGCGCGTACGAGAAGACTGATTGGCTGCTAAAATGTTCGACTGCGATACCGTGGCCAGTACCACCTGATATGAAAGTTGCCGATTCAATTAAACTTTGGATTATTGGGATAATATAATCTCGTTATTTATTCTAGTTCTAGTGACGTGGCATTATAGTAAGACATGGGCCTCGCATTTGAATTGACAGTGGTACAAGTTAATAATTCGTCCAACATCTAAGGAAACGACAAGGATGATTCCCTCATAATACGACTCGTACGATTTTCTTCGCAATACGAGCTCTGTTTGTTATTATTTCTTCTTCGATGGAAGTTAGGTCCGAATAATTCCTACATCTTTTCTTTACTGAGTGAGAGATTCATTTGAGCAATATTTTTTTTAAAAAAGCTATTGTAATATTGGTACACCAATACTCGTTCCTGCAAAACTATATGGGTGTGAAGTAGAAGGTATGTTGTTGACACATTTAGCAACTGGTCATAAAATTAGCACTTGTACCTAGGAATAAGTTAAAGCACTCTTAGTGTAATCTAACTGATGCTCCATTTCATTGTACTCCATCGTACTAACTGTAATTGGTTAGCATAGTGATGCAACTACAAACAAGTAAATGAAGCATTTGTGCTACGAACGCATGGGTCAGCCGTAAGACCTATACACAATTCACAGAGCGTGCGTGACCATTACCACTAACAGCACGGACGTCGCTATTTATTACGTACACTTTCCCCTGCGTTTTTAAATACTTTACCTTTCACTTTGAGCACATCAGTAGTGTCAGGGATAAAATTCTGTAGCAGGAGACTCATTTTTACTTTTTCTTTCCATATCCCCGAAAATAATGAGTTGGTGCACGTCTCGCAAAAAATTGCAAGTATCAAATGTGGTGGGGAAATGTATATGCAATCGATCTGCGCAAGGTCAGTGAATAAGTGGATCAATTTTATTCACAAGAGAGTTGCACGTACGATATATTAACATTGACCCACGAACGTTTTCCCATATTCTAATTAAAAATCATTGATCAAAGTACTTCATTCCATTATCCAAAAGAAGAAAAGAAAAGAAACCAAAACTTTGATCCACACAGTTCCTCCCATGACTTCATTAAAAGACATTGACCCACTTACTGAGTGTGCTCACACAGATCGGTTGCGTAACAATAGGAAGCACAGAAATATTTCACTACATTTTCTTGTATATCATGAGTTGTGACGCTGTCCTTGGTTTGCAGATACTAGCACAGTTTAAATAGCTACGACTCAAATAACGAGCAAATAAATCTATAATACACTTTTACGGCAATGTTTCGCCCTTTCTTCTGAAAGTATTGCTTCGAAACACGTGTTGTCTGCCTGCTGGTCTCTCATTTTCTGTGTAACATAAACAGATTACACGCCGCCTTTTGCTCCCACAGTACATCACGGCAAGCACTGTCAACATTCCTACACGAAATACGTAAGTACGGCACTGGAATTATTCTAAACTTTGTAAACTTTTCCTGAAACATCAGTCGACGTACATAATTCAACTGAAAAACTAGTCACCAATACAAAGAGCAGAAAGTTATACAAATACAGAAAGCCAAAAATTGATGCCCGAAGATGCGGCCAAAAGTCGCTGAAATTGACCGAACGCGGTAACAAGAACAACATTTGGGATTACCGCACGTTCCGATTCCACACGTCTACTTTGACCTATGACGTAATATCGGGGATCTAAAGCGTACTTGATTTATTGTGAAAATCACAGACTTAATAGCAGGCCTCTGGCATACTTCGAGATTACTACCACAAGGTGGAACAATATGGTCGCAGACGAACATAAGAAAGATGCGAAATATTTCAATCACTTAATGAAGTGAAACTAATGGGACAACCACGGGAATTAGGAAGTTGTGGGCGGGGCAGACTAAAAGTACTACAATAAGACGCACTCCAGGAGAGTCACATAATCTAAAAATAACTCACACGAATTCCTCCAGAATAAACCCAACCAAAAAGTATAAGAAATACACAACAGGAATAGAATGTACTTGCAGACCTATCTAGCTCAAACAAAGACAGTGATACCACCCCGCCACCCCCACCCCACGCCAAAGAAGGAAATCCATTATGATCACTATTGGAAATTTCACCTGACATACATAGCTGAAACGAAGCGGTGATGTAGACAATCCCCCACCAACAAAACTAATAAGGATAATTAAATTCACTATATCTATACAGCGCCAATGAAGACATCGGTTCCATAACTCCCCTCCCTCCCCCCCCCCCCGCACCACTCCCCTCAAATAAAACTAACCAAACAAAAATCTAAGGACTTAATTTCAAAGAAATATCCTTTCCATTAACAAACTACGATCTTACATTAAACAAAAAAAATCATAAAAATGTTCTTACCAATCATAGTCCAGTATTGCTCTGTATTCACTTGGTATTAGTACGTTTACTTCTGAAAGTCCTGTGTCGTATTTTGACACGTTCTAACCATTATTTAAGTAATGACAAATATTAAGTTGTGGCTTAAACCATTTTGACCCTTATCCATGAAGATGGTCGATGACCGAAACCAGTCGAGATATATGAGTTTAAAATAAAAGCAGCTGATGGTCAAACATCTTACGAGGTGCGGCTAGAAAAAAACCGGACTGATGCTGGAAAAAACATTTATTTACAATTATTTACAATTTCATGTTATCTCCTTCAATGTACTCTCCTCCTCGGTCTCTACACCGCTCCATACGAATTTTCCACTGTTCATAGCAATGCTGCAGATCATTTTCGGTAAGTCCATACATTACTTCCGTCGCTTTTTCTTTTACTGCTTCAACAGTCTCAAATCTAGTTCCTTTCAAAGCTGACTTGACTTTAGGGAAAAGAAAAAAGTCACAGGGGGCCAAATCAGGTGAGTAGGGTGGATGATGTAAGATGGGAATGTTGTGTTTTGCCAAAAATGTCTTCACTGACAACGCACTGTGAGCTGGGGCATTGTCTTGGTGAAGGATCCATGACTTTTTTCTCCACAAATCGTTTCGTTTTCTCCGTACTCGCTCACGTAGGGTAGCCAGGACGCTAATGTAGTAATGCTGATTCACTGTTTGTCCCTCTGGTACCCAATCAATGTGCACAATTCCTTTGATGTCAAAAAAAAAACAATCATCATTGCCTTGAATTTCGATTTTGACATTCGTGCTTTTTTTTGTCGTGGAGAACCAGGAGTTTTCCAATGCATCGATTGGCGTTCAGTTTCGGGATCGTAAGTAAAAAACCACGATTCATCGCAAGTAATAACATTTTGTAAGAAGGTGTGATCACTTTCAATGTTTTTCAGGATGTCAGAACAAATCATTCTTCGGCGTTCCTTGTGTTCAATTGCGTGACACTTTGGAACCATTTTTGAACACACTTTGTTCATGTTGAAACTTTCATGAGAATCTGCCTAACACTTTCCTTGTCAACTCCTGTTAACTCAGACACTGCTGTGATTGTTAAACGGCGATCTTGTCGAACAAGTTTACCGATTTTTTCAATGTTTGCATCAGTTTTTGCTGACAATGGTCTGCCAGTGCGAGTGTCATCATTGGTGTCTTCGCGGCCATCTTTAAATCGTTTAAACCACTCAAACACTTGTGTTCGCGATAAACAATCATCGCCGTATACTTGTTGTAACATTACAAACGTTTCACTTGCAGATTTTCCTAGTTTGAAACAAAATTTGATGTTAACACGCTGTTCTTTCTGTACACTCAACATTTTCCGACGCACAGACAAAACGTCAACTACTTAAAACAGACGCCACGGGCAGACTGAGTGCAGGAGGCAGATGAAACTCGAGCAGTTGGCGGAGCGAGAGTCACGTGACAGGCCACGCGACTTTCAGCATTATTGCATTCGTTTTATTGTTTCACCAGTACTAGTCCGGTTTTTTTCTAGCCACACCTCGTATACATTACTTGACGGCCGTTGATGGTCACCTTCCAAAAATGTTTAATCAAAGTGGCCCCAAAACACACACACACACACACACACACACACACACACACATACTCATACACAGACTCATACGCACACACAAACCATACTGCAAACAACAAATTATTTAAACACAACTCCAACTTCACACAAACACACAACTTTCAACTGTAAACTAAAAGCAACATTTCAAAAACCAGAAACAATTAGATAACCAGTAACTACTAAAGACTCGTTCTCATTCAAATGCACCTTTACTATAAACCGAATCACAAACCTAAACGTCCACCAAAAAGACTCAGCAACCGCCTACAACATGTCTCTTACAAAAATATTCCATTTCGATTGTGCCGCGTCTGCACGATGTCACATTGGAAAAAAAAATCTTAAAGAATCAAGATTATAAATATGATCATTACTTGTTTCTCTCGTAACAATCTAAGCTGTGTTCCTATGTTCGTACCTAACATCTCCATCGACAAACGTGCCAAATTAAAAAAATTAAAAAACAACTAAATGCTTGTGGGAAACATGGTAAAAACATCACAAACCGTTTCTCTCGCAGCAATTTAAGCCCTGCCCTTCGTTTCCTGCCCTTCGTTTCCTGCCCTCGGAACTCGTGGCACATAAGGAATGAAACAGCCAGACATTTGAGGATTGGCGCATGGTCTGACTCCACCAGTCGGCTTTGATCCATGACTTCTTATTTGGAATAAACAGCATATACAGTTTACACCAGTCACTAAGGCCAAACCACTCAAGTCCTTCGCATCCTAAACTCAAGACGTCACACAGAACGTCACTGGTCAAAGCAGTGGACAAAACGCGGTATCGAAAACATGGCTTCACCAACAAAGTGCAATTTAAAACAGCAAAATCAATTATAGGGGAGTTGTACGCCCTAATATGGACCTGGAAATGGTGACTTACTTTATTACGTCACTGGTCAAAGCAATGGACAAAACGCGGTATCGAAAACATGGCTTCACCAACAAAGTGCAATTTAAAACAGCAAAATCAATTATAGGGGAGTTGTACGCCCTAATATGGACCTGGAAATGGCGAATTACTTTATTCTATCGCACTTTACCATCTTATAAGCTGTCCAACACACATAAGTCTGGTACACCATTCTAGATCACTTTCAGTTATTAATATCATATGTTTTACACTAATATTAAAATAGCCAATTATTATTTAGAATTAAATTTCTGCAGACTTACGCATTCCGTAATCAGCTACGTATCACCTTTTATTATTTGAGTGGTATTGCGATTAATGTTCATTAAATAAATTTAGAAGAATAAATTCAAACAGGAAGATGCATTTACAAGTAATTCCAAGTACACATATGTTGTCAATCATTGTTTACTCTTGTTACTAAGATAATAATAATAAGATCAAAGATTATATTTAAGCTCTGGTTGATTGGGAGTGTAAGAAAGGTCACAATCGAACATATACAGTCACGACACTCTATAAAGGCACATTTGCATGCCGTGCGTGAGTTTCCTCGGAAACGCGAAATCTTAATTAAATAAAGCCTATGGCACAGAACTGCAGCGCTATGTCGCTGATAAAACAAAAAAGGAATTACGATACTCTTATGTTTGATTAAGAAGAGAGGGGAGAGCTCAGGTAGAAGTGGTGCGAGAAGCACGTATTTTTTTTTATTGTCTGGCACACCGCCATATTTTCATGTTATAGAAGAATACTGCGAGTTGCAACCATACTAGGCACTCGATTCTGTAGTGAATTTATATTTATAAAAGTAAGTAGAATTATTTAACTGAAGGCTTATTCGTTGAATATTGTAACGTCTAGTAATAAACAAAGACAATATATTGTGTAATAATGAGAATATTAGATGTGTCATATTGTGTCATTGTGTAAAATTATGTATTTTTTCTTTATTATTTATTTCTGAGAACGTCTGCGTCGGCGAGTAATAAGACCGACACAGAAGATAAATGTTGTACAGAGATCACAAAATGAATTAGTATATAATGCATGATGTAAAGTAAAGTCTTTGTCTTCTTAATCTGGAAGCTGTGAGAGAAAGATCTCCTGTTGTTGTCGTAGAGAGCGAGAAGGTAGCATTCTTTTGTCGAGATTGGGAATTGTACGCCATTACGTGTGCATTTACACAGGTCTGTAATTGTTGAGATATTTAGATGTTTCAATAGAGTTGTTTAAATGAAAACGTGTATTATTTAATTGTTAAAGCTTGCTTGCCTATTATCCCATCCTGTTAAGATATTTTTCAGTTATATAAAAAAAATTATTATCTGTGGAGCTGAGCTGTGTGGAGAAAGAAGAGCCGCTGCCGCGGCGTATTTAAACGACTTACAATATCGTCGAGTATACCGCAAGGAAGCGGTAAAATAATAGTAGAATAATATTATTTCTTTTAGCTCCCAGACTGGCAGTGAAGATCAGCAGATTTTATGATGTGTTGCAGGTTGACGCGGGCTGCTGATAGGATATAAATTACAGTGCAAATAATTTAATGTACTTACCGAATCGGATAGGAATCTTGCTGTGCTCCGTTCTGATCTGGCTAAATTTTATAGTGATAACGTAATTTTCTTTAATGAGAGTCTCATGTTCTTGGGCTAGTCGTGGTATGAAACAGCATTCTAGTAAGAAATAAAATCCACTGCAAACTTGTGTTTTTGAACGATTGTACGAACTGTAACATCAGTGATCATAAAACAGTAATTTCAACTTTGAATAACTATGAAGTAGGAAAGATATATTGATCCTTAGCATGGGTTGCAGTTACTAAAAATCGTTCTTTAAATTGTAGGCCAGATCCAGAACAATAAGACTTCCATAGAATCATTTTATTTTACTAAAAGGTAACGATGATAAAGAAATTAAAGGCACAGCATTGTTAAAAGAATTTCTCGTCACTCTTTCCATATATGCGTTGTTACGCTAATAATAATAATTAAAAAATAAGTAAATGAACCAAAGAGACTAACAATTTATAAAAACAATTAACGAAAGAGTAGTCAGGACGGGAAACTGTCGCCCAAAAACGCGGGGCACGAATTTGCAGTGGCCACAATTATAAAATTTTATGTATTTTTCTTTCAGTGTCTATTGTTATGTATGTATAGATATATATGTATTTAGTGTTAAATGTATGTATGTATATCATGATCTATGCTATGTATTAATGAATGTGCAAACACTCTTTCATGACAAAACGCACTACTGCAAGCGAGTCTGAGAAGACGATCCTGATAGTACTGAGAAGCTCTAACGACTACGTAATCCGGGGGGCAGCCGAACCCCGAGATAAGATAAATTAAAGGTAAGACTACAGTGTAGTTGTCCTGTTGGTAGAAGTTGAGCTCCAGTGGAGTAATCTCATATCGCTAGTGGTGTGCATATTGTACGTAGTTTGATGTTAGTATTTGTGACAGGACAAAGTGGTGGTAGATAGTAATTTTTAGTGTGCAGTGTAGTGTATATAAAGTGATGTATTTTGTGTGCAAGGGGAAAAACTGTTAGATTTTGTGTTTTAGTAAGCAAGTTAGGAATATGGTTAAGTTGCGTAGTCAACGTCCAAGCAATATGGATACTGAGGAACAACAATTAGCTAGTGAAGGAATTGTGGAACCGGGTGCCTCAAGTAGTACTAGTACTCTCTTTGAGGATATAACAGGCGAAAATGGGGGGGCAGGGGCACAGGAAGTAGTGCCTCCGCCCACTAGTCATCAAGTCGATGTAGATAAAGAAATTGTACCACCACCAGAAAAGCAGGAACCCGAGAGTGGTAATCTGCCTGGTGGGTATTCAATTCAGGCTAAATTAGAGCGTGTGCTAAATTACCAGGCAGAATTTGCGCAACAGCAAGCCGAGCGAGATCGCCAGCAAGCTGAGCGAGATCGCAGGCTAGAAGAGCGAGATCGCCAGCAAGCTGAGCGAGACCAGCAACTTGTGCAATCGATAGAAAGTATGAAAAAAGAGATAGCAGATATGAAAAAGAATTATGAGTCGATACCTAGGGCCGTGCAGGAGCTGACTGAACAGGTCAACAACCTGCAAGTAGCAAACACTAACATGGTAGACGAAATAGGTGTATTAGCCAACAGAGTAGAAAAGCTCGAAATAGATTCCACACAGCTTGTAGAGCAGAAGTGGAATGAACAGGCAAATAAAATTGAAACAGAATTTAACTCATGGCTAGAAGTGAAGGAGAGTGAGATTGACACGAATATTAAGTCTAAAGTAGAAGCAGCCATAGCAAATAGAGATTCTGAATCATTCAGTACCGCAGTAAATAGTCAAGTACAGAATGATGTGCAAACAATTAAACAAATACTCAGTGAGGATATTCCGCAGTGGCAAGTGAATGTTAACAAACGGATATGCGAACTGGAGAAAGGTTTAGCACAAAGCAGGAAACATGTGGAACAGGAACCTCTGTCGCCAAAAGCCCATGGTTTTGGCAACGCACAGACTTATATGCGATACAACAATGGGGAATCTGTAGTCGATAATGCGAGGAGCTGTAGCTCCGGTTCGGAGCACACAGCATATGTCCCAGCAGCAAACCCATGTAGTTCAAAAATATTAGTGGAAGAAAGTTTAATTAAAAATAGGCAATTTCAAACATTTACTACTGAAAGGAAATCAGTACACCCAGTAGTATTCATAAAAAGCTTTAAAAATATCTTACCCAGTGTATGGAACGAAACACAGAAAATACAATACGTAATGTCGTACATTCAAGGTGACGCAGCGCTATGGGCTACAGAAGTAGCAGACAGCTGCAAGACATACGAACAGTTTGAAAGGGCATTTTTGTCAAAATATTGGTCGCCTTGTATACAAGAGCGACTAAGAAAAGAGGTATATAATCCCGAACCGTACTCACCCCGTCTTGGGAATTTGAGGCGATATTTTGAAAAATACATAAACAAAACGCGCTACTGGGACGAGCCTATATCACCAAGAGACATAGTAAGACTACTAAAATCACATTTACCTATTCATATCAAGGAGAAATTAATACATGTACCAGAAAGCGACATGGAAAACTTCCTGTCGGTCCTAGATTCCATAGACTTGATACAGGAAGACGCAAAATCAGCGTGCGATCACTCGCGGAATAATGGGTCAGGATATAAACACGATAGAAATAGTAGTGCACAGAACCACAACCATGGAAATGGTGGGGGTGGTAGCAAGCGACAAGAACAATCGCAAAATGGTAGTAACGGTAGAGGCCAGAACGGGTATGGACAACCAATTTATAACAAAAAGCGTCGATTTGACGACAGGTACGAATCCGGAATGTCAGGGACCAACCGCTGGAAAAATGCGCGAGGTCAGTGGCAGAGCAATTATAATGATAGTAATCGAAATTGGCAACAGAATCAGCGTAGAAGCCCAGAACGACAGGCTAGTGACCGGTATGACAACAATAGACCACCACCGCAAAACGCGCCTATTGCGCAGCCGTGGCGGCCTACAAATCAGAATATACATATAGTGGAGGTCGCGGACAATAACCGTCCAAGTACCTCACAAGTAATTAATCCAACAAACTAGAATCGGCCTCGATATGCTCTCCATCGACGGCCGAGGGAGGGAGTGAGAGCAACTCGAGTAATAGTAATATACCTGGGATACGCATGCTGCGATACAACGAAGGTGTTAGTATGGATAAAGAGCTACTGAATGAGCCGCACGAATGTAAGAAAGATAATAACGAAAATGTGCAAGCTATTATTGAAGCTAGAATCAATGATGTTGCAGTGAACATAATTATCGACACAGGTGCCTCAGTAAGTGTGATGAGTATGGAGTTATTTAAAGCACTGGGAAAGGGACATAGTATTCCGACCTTCCCGGTTAACAATTGTAAGGTGTCTGGAGCCATTAGTGCACAGAGCCAATCAGTTAAGTACCAGGTGCAGGTGGAGATTCATAAGGAGGGCGAAGCCATAGTGAGCTCGTTCCTCGTGGTTAAAGGATTAAAGGTGGCCTGCATTCTGGGAGTAGATTTTCTCCGAGAGAGGGACGCATTGATCGACCTCTCCGTAGGGAAATTAAGCATAATTAATAGGGGTAGAAGGATTGAGTTATCTATGATAAAATGGAAGGAGGTACTTGTGCCGTGCTGTAATCGAATCAATATCAAAGGTAGAAACCCTTGGGTACTACAACTCGATGATTTTTCACATGCAACAGACCTCTATTACACAAATTTAGAGGACCAAAATTTTGAGACAAATGTTGAGGCATTTAAAACCAAAGTGCACGAATCTGAAGGTTTAAATGATACACAAAAGCAACAGTTGACGCAGCTGCTATCGGAATATACTACGGTATTTACCGACCGACCAGGAATAGCCAAAGGGTACCACTATCACATAGAGGTGATGCCCCATAAAACATACTGTCGCGCAACCTACTCCATCCCTTGGTCGAGGAGGGAATTAGTAGCCAAAGAGATTCGAAAGATGTTAGAGTGGGACATCATTGAAGACGTGAAGTTATTTATTCAGTGACATATCACATATAAAGAGTAATAGTTGTAAGAAGATGTTAATTGTGTTTTAGAATATAAGGATGTTAGTATTTAAAAAGAAATTTGTGTGTAATGAAGCTGGGAGGAAGTGGAATCAGAAAGTGAGCAATAGCTTACACAGGACAGATTTTGTTTACAGACAATTAGTCATTAAGATATTATGTGCTTATTAAACAATGAACAATCTTCTTGTTGACAAAGTGAGGACTAATTTCTTGAATCATTTTATAAAGAATTAATGTCTTGAACCATTTTCTATGTGTAGTGTGTAAGTGCAATTAATGAGGCAATCTTATAGAGTAAGGTAATTGCTGTAATTGTATTAAGATAAGGAACCCTGAGAGAGAGAGTCTTTACTAGCCAAACATTGACTTTGCAATATGCAACAATTATGTGATGTGATGTTTGCTGCCAGTAGTGATTTGAGAACGACACTGGAGCAGAAGCTAATTAAAAACAACCCGTTCCGTGGAAACTCCGTTCTGTATGTAGCAATGCTTCAATTGAAGCCTGTGTACTGGGTACACGCCCTTGAATATTCATTACGCGATACGGGAGTTAAGTCAGACAATGCAGAACCTACACTGTAGTCATATAGGAGAAATCATTAAAAATAATGTTAGTGATGAATGAAGTATTTATTGAGCAATATGCCCAAGTCAAGCTGTCATGCACATGGTAAAATCTGTATGATAGATGGGTGATAACCAGGCAAGCTACACTAAGGAGGAAAGAAAAACTATGTAAAAAAAAAAAAAATCCACACACCTTAAAAAATTTTACAAAAGGGCTATATACGCCTAGTAACAATATGAAAAGTGTGTTGTGATAAGGTAAAAACAAATAAATGCTATGTAAATGAGAGTGACTATGCAAAGAACAGTTAAAAGGTGTTAAAAAATAAACTGTGTGCATAAACAATTAAGTACGGGACGGAATATTGTGTGTAGTAGGGACAGAAAATGACTGTTGTATCTGCACCAATATATACGTCGATAAGTCTAGTGTTGAGTGATAGACTGTCCTAGTGCAGTGCTCAACGAACAATAGACAATGTATAAAAACAGTAGTTATTGGTCCGTTCGGAGTCGATTTAAACAAACATCGCTCGGCGGAGACATGTAGTATGAGTGTAACGAACCATTTTCGCGTGTTGAAAGACGCTCTGGCAGTGCATCAACCGTGAAAGTGAATGAAAACGTGTAGTACAATGTGCGTGTGACGAACTCTGAATACCAGTGTCATAATGCCACAAGAAACCTGTTATCACGCCAAAACATCCTGTGCATACCAGTGAAGCGACGGCTTACTGAACAATAAACGCTTTTAACAAATTGCCTCTTCTTCCACAGCTAGTAATCTGTGTCCTTAAAGACAGTACACCGTTGTGGAATATTTGTTTCATGCGCTACGACGGGGAGCCATGCGGAGAAGCAGAGACGAGTGCCGTGCCGCCATCCAGCCGGTCGCGGTAAACCACTGCCACTCGCCGATACCAGCGAATGGTTCAGCGCGGTTTGCGACTGCGTGGGCGCCACGCCAGCACGACGTCGATGTTATTGAGAGCCGGTCGTCGAACCCAGCGACCGTCGGTACGCGGCGTTCCAGACGACGCTACTCAACAATTGCTTCGCGCCGCCAGCTCCATACCACATTGTTGTCACTCAAATGAACTATGAACTATGTGTTTAATGTACTAACATGAGAAGTGTTTAATGGAAACGAAAAGACGTGATAAACATTTTTTTTGTTGTTATCCAACACAAACTCAAATTATTCATGGATTTAGTGATGTATCGATCTAATATGTTTTCGTCATGTTGATGAAGGATACTCGCACGAATGCTAGACATTTTAAACCAACTGTCGCGAGTAAATGCAAGGACGATTCATTATACTATTGTAAAGATGTGTAATAAGTGACTTACATTACAATCCAGAACACAAGTATTATGTTGATAACAAAGAGACTAAAAGTGTAGCATACTATCACAAATAGCCTCTGTTATATGTGAACATTGAATAGAGTTTGAACTTTTGGTGAGATGACCATGGCTCCGGCGCAGTTTTCCCAGGTTTTCTGATCGCACGTAGCCCGAATGGGGGAGCCAAATAAATGTAATGACCCTGGGACTAGGTTGACGGTCACCTCGCAAAGTGTAAGAACAGTATACAAAGTGTAATTAAACCTACAGTGTAAAAGAACTGAGTAGTGTAAAGTGAATGTTCCAACAGAAGTAACAGACAATAACTAAACAGACGTTAGTGGCAGCATATTGCCGAACATTTTCAACGTTAGTCAATTGCTGCCAGGGGGCATTGTAACGTCTAGTAATAAACAAAGACAATATATTGTGTAATAATGAGAATATTAGATGTGTCATATTGTGTCATTGTGTAAAATTATGTATTTTTTCTTTATTATTTATTTCTGAGAACGTCTGCGTCGGCGAGTAATAAGACCGACACAGAAGATAAATGTTGTACAGAGATCACAAAATGAATTAGTATATAATGCATGATGTAAAGTAAAGTCTTTGTCTTCTTAATCTGGAAGCTGTGAGAGAAAGATCTCCTGTTGTTGTCGTAGAGAGCGAGAAGGTAGCATTCTTTTGTCGAGATTGGGAATTGTACGCCATTACGTGTGCATTTACACAGGTCTGTAATTGTTGAGATATTTAGATGTTTCAATAGAGTTGTTTAAATGAAAACGTGTATTATTTAATTGTTAAAGCTTGCTTGCCTATTATCCCATCCTGTTAAGATATTTTTCAGTTATATAAAAAAAATTATTATCTGTGGAGCTGAGCTGTGTGGAGAAAGAAGAGCCGCTGCCGCGGCGTATTTAAACGACTTACAATATCGTCGAGTATACCGCAAGGAAGCGGTAAAATAATAGTAGAATAATATTATTTCTTTTAGCTCCCAGACTGGCAGTGAAGATCAGCAGATTTTATGATGTGTTGCAGGTTGACGCGGGCTGCTGATAGGATATAAATTACAGTGCAAATAATTTAATGTACTTACCGAATCGGATAGGAATCTTGCTGTGCTCCGTTCTGATCTGGCTAAATTTTATAGTGATAACGTAATTTTCTTTAATGAGAGTCTCATGTTCTTGGGCTAGTCGTGGTATGAAACAGCATTCTAGTAAGAAATAAAATCCACTGCAAACTTGTGTTTTTGAACGATTGTACGAACTGTAACATCAGTGATCATAAAACAGTAATTTCAACTTTGAATAACTATGAAGTAGGAAAGATATATTGATCCTTAGCATGGGTTGCAGTTACTAAAAATCGTTCTTTAAATTGTAGGCCAGATCCAGAACAATAAGACTTCCATAGAATCATTTTATTTTACTAAAAGGTAACGATGATAAAGAAATTAAAGGCACAGCATTGTTAAAAGAATTTCTCGTCACTCTTTCCATATATGCGTTGTTACGCTAATAATAATTATTAAAAAATAAGTAAATGAACCAAAGAGACTAACAATTTATAAAAACAATTAACGAAAGAGTAGTCCGGACGGGAAAATATATCTGATTTAACTAACTGTGTAAACTTTTTATGTTTAGTAGACAGTCACCTCCGTACGACGTATTGACATGGCTGGCAAATTATTCTAATATTGAGATTTAGATTTGAGTCCGCACCTACCGCAGCAGTCTTTGGAAACGATATAGATACGAAGTCCGATTATTTGAGTTTTATTTCACGGTCAACTACGAATAACATTACATTTACGAAAAAGCCATTGTCAAGCGTCTGATACCGAATAATTAAAAGTCCACGCTCCAGATAAGGCAACGTTTATTACAACCAATCACTATCACTATTATACATAATTAATATTTTATTTTATTTTATTTATTTTATAACTCCATCTCTTTTCTGTTGCATTGTCTTTCACTTTTGAGCCAGTGGCGTCGTGAACTTACGTCTGGTGTCCTTGGGTATATTCATCTTCTTCCGCCACAAGTATTTATCTCTTGACCGTGTGTACAACAGTTCTTACTCGGGCTTCTTCTTCCGATGCAGCCCACTTGTTGACCTGACATTGAGGTGATGCGAAGAAGAAAAGAAAACTTCCGTGGATTTGCACACACAAAAAAAACAAATTTTCAGACTTAGTATTTTCATAGGATTATTATTCAGACAACAGAGTCTCTCTATTAATAGACAAAAAATTGAAAGTAGTTTTTTTAATCATTTGTTATTCGCCTACCGGCGTAGCATACTATATCTTTATTGACGCTTACAGTGGCCGCGCTAATAATTATTATCATTGGTTTTAAATTTTTGTCATAGCTTGTTGGGGCTTTTCCTTTTGTACCTATACAATTCCCCCCACACTGTGCAGTCACATGCAATGGAGGTGCATAGTGTTTTGTATACACACGTACAGCTTAAATTTAAGTTTGTGCCGAAGGGGGTACAATGACCTTTATTTGTCGGCGTATTTCTCTTTGTATTTTTAGCTTGGATGTGTCAACTTGTTTTTATTATTCATTATCTTATAGGAAAACACACATACCTACATATGGAATGATAATTTGCCAAATATTTACATGAAGGCACTCCAAGACCGGTTACTTGTCTCTTTGGCAACATTACCAGTCTCTGTGTGCATGCGGGCTAAATATGTTTGTTGACTGCGCAACAACCGTTAAATGTTCCACATGTTATTGGGTACGGTCGTCCGCGCTTTCTCTCGCACTTTTATTGTCATTTTCACTCTGAGTGCCGTCGAATAATTTGCTGTGTTCTTCCATTGTGAGTGCGGTACATGTGTGTTTACTCTCCAAGAACCGATGCTGCAGCAGATAATTTACCTTTGATACAGCCCGGGAAGGATCTTCTCCGTCGTATCCACATTTTCAGTGGGGTGAATACTGCACATCAACACCCGACGACAAGTTAAGTGATGCTTGCACAATTATAGTTCGCTGATTAATATATCAGATGTTGCGTATCATATCACCATTAATTGACTCGTTGCACTATTGCACACGCATTTGGATACCAGTATCCATCTCGTAGTTCACTTTGGCGTGAGGATTGTTTTTAGTCCTTGAGGCTTTTTTCCGTTTCTGTTAGTTTTTCGAGTATAACTTTTACATATGGCTTGCTATACACATCAAATACACATAAGCCTTTTGACATAACAGTGCATATTACGATGGCTTATATCTAAAGCTGGCATTCCACCAATTATTTATATCAAATGTAGAAAATTCTTAAGTACTAGAACAATACAAAATTCCTTCTCCAATTACAGTTACTGGTTAGTACAGTTTGTTTGTTAACTTAAAAAAAATTCCTTTGTACATAAATACATGTAACTTATTTACATTCCTTTACATTGTGTTACTATATGTGCATTTAATGCATCCCCATTTTCTTTCAGTCATGCACACATCAGTTATGAGAGTTTAATATTTTCCTAGGGAGAAACAGAGAAAAACATTTACATCAGGATGTTACTTTACGCGTTGCTGACTTAACTACGCTTTGGCGCCGCATCCTGCGTTGGGGAGGGAATAAGGAATACTATTCTACAAGTTTATGGATTACTAAGGAAATGCTATTCATCCTTTCTTAAATCATTTATCAGGGAACTCCCTTTTCATGGAACTGAAATGTATTAACGATCATGTACTATATACCATTGAGTAGTTTATAACTATTTGTGTATAGCTTCGTGTTTGTAAGACAAAAGTTTTTGCATTTCGTCATGCTTACCTCCTTACGATTATGTGGAAATGTCGTCATTTATATTCGCATGTGACGCGACATAAATTGATTATTTTTATTTGAGGTCACATGCCTCCGTGTTTATGTGTACTTTGTAGTCAGTAGGTATGGGTAAATGTTTTGTAGTTGCACTACGACCAAATATATTTTTATTCTTCGTTTGCTTGATGACCAAAATATACACATAGACATACTAATAACTAAATCATTTCCCTGAGGTGCGGCCCGTTTTTTGATTTGGTACCTAAAAGACCCGTCGTACATCTCTTCTTCTGCGCCGTGTCGATGCACTGGTCACTGCAATATAAAAAAACTTATAACTAAAAAACTAATTGTGTTTCGTAGCTCATAGGCCATGTATATACTCGGTCATCACTTTCGTTAGCAGTTCATTAGGAGTGAAACCTGTGGAAGAGTGCGGGAGATTGTTTACTATTTGCTTAAATGGAGTCACATATTCAATCCATCGTGAATGTTTATTATGAGCGTAAGTCCTTATAAATCTATTGAATTCTTTAAACACCCTCACCACTGCTTCTGGATGGAAAAATTTACCAAGATGTGTTTAATGCCCTGTGTGCTTATGAATTGTTTCCATTTTCTTCCTACGAAATAGGCTGCATTGTCTGTTAATATGAAATGGTTCAAATGGCTCTGAGCACTATGGGACTTCACATCTGAGGTCATCAGTCCCTAGAACTTAAAACAAACCTAACTAACTTAAGGACATCACACACATCCCTGCCCGAGGCAGGATTCGAAACTGCGACCGTAGCGGTCGTGCGGTTGCAGACTGGAGCGCCTAGAACGGCTCGGCCACTACTGCCGACCGTTAATATAACTTAGGGTTTCCCTGCTCTTCGTAAATAATCCTCTTCAATTTTCCTTATGATGTTACTGGCTGTAGTGGTTTTGATAGCATAAAGTTCGATGTATTTTGTGAAAATAAAAAAATGGCTCTGAGCACTATGGGACTCAACTGCTGAGGTCATTAGTCCCCTAGAACTTAGAACTAGTTAAACCTAACTAACCTAAGGACATCACAAACATCCATGCCCGAGGCAGGATTCGAACCTGCGACCGTAGCGGTCTTGCGGTTCCAGACTGCAGCGCCTTTAACCGCACGGCCACTTCGGCCGGCTGAAAATACACTCCTGGAAATTGAAATAAGAACACCGTGAATTCATTGTCCCAGGAAGGGGAAACTTTATTGACACATTCCTGGGGTCAGATACATCACATGATCACACTGACAGAACCACAGGCACATAGACACAGGCAACAGAGCATGCACAATGTCGGCACTAGTACAGTGTATATCCACCTTTCGCAGCAATGCAGGCTGCTATTCTCCCATGGAGAGATGCTGGATGTAGTCCTGTGGAACGGCTTGTCATGCCATTTCCACCTGGCGCCTCAGCTGGACCAGCGTTCGTGCTGGACGTGCAGACCGCGTGAGACGACGCTTCATCCAGTCCCAAACATGCTCAATGGGGGACAGATCCGGAGATCTTGCTGGCCAGGGTAGTTGACTTACACCTTCTAGAGCGCGTTGGGTGGCACGGGATACATGCGGACGTGCATGGTCCTGTTGGAACAACAAGTTCCCTTGCCGGTCTAGGAATGGTAGAACGATGGGTTCGATGACGGTTTGGATGTACCGTGCACTATTCAGTGTCCCCTCGACCATCACCAGTGGTGTACGGCCAGTGTAGGAGATCGCTCCCCACACCATGATGCCGGGTGTTGACCCTGTGTGCCTCGGTCGTATGCAGTCCTGATTGTGGCGCTCACCTGCACGGTGCCAAACACGCATACGACCATCATTGGCACCAAGGCAGAAGCGACTTTCATCGCTGAAGACGACACGTCTCCATTCGTCCCTCCATTCACACCTGTCGCGACACCACTGGAGGCGGGCTGCACGATGTTGGGGCGTGAGCGGAAGACGGCCTAACGGTGTGCGGGACCGTAGCCCAGCTTCATGGAGACGGTTGCGAATGGTCCTCGCCGATACCCCAGGAGCAACAGTGTCCCTAATTTGCTGGGAAGTGGCGGTGCGGTCCCCTACGGCACTGCGTAGGATCCTACGGTCTTGGCGTGCATCCGTGCGTCACTGCGGTCCGGTCCCAGGTCGAGGGGCACGTGCACCTTCCGCCGACCACTGGCGACAACATCGATGTACTGTGGAGACCTCACGCCCCACGTGTTGAGCAATTCGGCGGTACGTCCACCCGGCCTCCCGCATGCCCACTATACGCCCTCGCTCAAAGTCCGTCAACTGCACATACGGTTCACGTCCACGCTGTCGCGGCATGCCACCAGTGTTAAAGACTGCGATGGAGCTCCGTATGCCACGGCAAACTGGCTGACACTGACGGCGGCGGTGCACAAATGCTGCGCAGCTAGCGCCATTCGACGGCCAACACCGCGGTTCCTGGTGTGTCCGCTGTGCCGTGCGTGTGATCATTGCTTGTACAGCCCTCTCGCAGTGTCCGGAGCAAGTATGGTGGGTCTGACACACCGGTGTCAATGTGTTCTTTTTTCCATTTCCAGGAGTGTATCATGAAGAGCTATTATGTATTTGACACTACCTTTTGCTCTAGGATATGGCCCTGCGTTAACCAGAGAAACAATTTCCAGTGGAGCTTTGGTTAGTATGGGGTGTAGATCTATAAACTTTGACATATTGGAATGGTTTTGTTCTTTGGAAAATAGCACACTTTTTCAATATTCCTGAAACACGTCGTCGTTAATTAGGAAAGTAACAAAGTTTGGAAATCTTGTCTGTACATTTTGTTGCTCCATAGTGTCTCCATACTTCGTGTGTGTGTTTCATAAATTCGTCCATATATTCCTCTGGAAGGCATACACACCGATGGTTAGAACTTTCACGCTTCCGGTGGAACAAAATGTCTCTGAATAACTGATACCATTTATTTAGTTTGTGGTTTGCATTCCGGTTAAGATTTTGTATTACCTTCTATCACCTGTTGTCTTGCTGTTGTATTATCCCCATTTGTTTACAAAATTTTTTGTAGTCTGATTTTTCTGTATTACTTTGCTTCAATAATGTACGGATTTCTGAATCGTATTTAGACAGTTCACTGAACTCGTCTAGTCCCTGCAGTAGTTTGGATAATGCATCTGCAATAACAATTTGACTGCTATTTCAAAACTGAATTCCTGCAGGTACAAACACCACCTCGCTAGTCTTCGGTGTAATAGTTTACATGTTAAGAGAAAAGATAGTGATCAGTGATCACAATAGACTTTAGTGTTTTTACCCCAAAGAAAATATTCAAACTTCTTAAACGCCCAAATTACTGCTAAACTTTCCAGTTCTGATATGAAATATGATCTTTCCGCCTCTGATAAAGTTCTGCTGACAAAGCTGATGTCTTTGGGTACGGTTTTTCCTTCTTCTTCTTGTATCTGGAATAAACATACCCGCAGCCCCTGAGACAAGGCGTCCGTGCCTAAACAAATGTCTTTGGACATGTCAGAATGACTCAAACTGTTGGCTGATGTTAATGCATTTTTAGTTTTGGTAAAGTCCTCCTGGTATCTCTCATCATATAACCAAGACTTATTCTTTCTCAGCAGGTTAAGTAGGGCATCGCTATTCATAAGCTGATATGGTATAAATTTTCAGAAAAAGGAAGTTAATCCTGGAAGTGCCTTCAATTGTTTTCTGTTCCTTGTGTGTGGGCAATTACGTATGGCATCTAGTCTCTTTGGGTCTGGTAATATACCCTGTTCTGATGTGATATCTCCTAAAAATTTCACTTGTTCTTTGCCATAGTTAAATTTCTTTAGATCTTCTGTTACTCTGTACTTTGTAAATCTCTGAAATACTGTTTTTATTATACTGATGTGTTTTGCCCAAGTTGATGTGGCTATTAACATATCGTCAACATAAATGGTAACCTTACTGAGCAATTCTGGTAATAAGACCCTGTCCAAAGCTGATACAAATACGCCTTCCCAAATGTTTAAGCCAAAGTGTAGAACTAGAAATTCATAATTCCTGCCATTGTAGACAAATGCTGTGTATTTTCTAGTCTCCTCATGTAACTTTATTTGCCAGTAAGGTTTTTTACGGTCAAGGGTGCTGAAATATTTGGTATTATGAAATTTTAGCAATTGTTCATCTAAATTTTCTGGTTTTCTTCTTACTGGTACTACGATTTTGTTTATGCCTCTAGCATTTAAAATTAGTCGTAATGATCCATCAGGTTTGCTAACTGGTAGTATTGGGCTGCAATATCGAGAAACTGATGGCTGTATGATTCCCCATTCGCACATTCTATTGATTTCCTGCTTAACTGGTTCACGCTTTGCCCACGGTATAGGGTAAGACTTAACACAAAATGTTTCATGGGGATAGACATTAAGTTTATGTTCATAATCTTTGATTACTCCTGGATTCTTATTAAAAACACTTGCATATTTAAAAAGTAAGTCAGAAAGCTCTTGTAGTTGTGTAGCATCTAGAATATTGGATTCGTTCAATTTTTGTTCTACTAATTCCTGGTTAACTTCAATGTCGGTCTCGTGTTCGTTATCACATTTGTTCACAAAATACACGGTGGGATGTGAATACTGTACAGTGACATGGGGTTATGGGTTCACTTTGTCATACCTCCCCAGTGTGGTAGTCAGGAAGATAGAAAATCTTTGGTCCTTCACAAAAAATGGCACTTACCATTACCTATGTCTATTTGAGTTTTGTAGGATCAAAATGTGTCCATACCCATCAAGTAGTTGACTGTAAGTTTGTCTACTATTAAAAAATTACACTGCACAGAAAATTGTTCAATGTGCATGGTGATAAGAGCTTGGTGTTTACTAATTTGGTTATGCCGCCGGTAGCGGTTTGTACATTGCAAATTTGCACTGGCACTCCGCCTTCATGCCAACAGTGGTCTACCGGGACATCCGACCGCCGTGTCATCCTTGGGGGAGGATGCGGATAGGAGGGGCGTGGGGTCAGCACACCGCTCTCCCGGTCGTAAGATGGTATTCTTGACCGAAGCCGCTACTATTCGGTCGAGTAGCTCCTCAATTAGCATCACAAGGCTGAGTGAACCCCGAAAAATGGCAACAGCGCATGGCGAACTTGGATGGTCACCCATCCAAGTGCCGACCACGAAAATGGTTCAAATGGCTCTGAGCACTATGGGACTTAACATCTATGGTCATCAGTCCCCTAGAACTTAGAACCTAACTAACCTAAGGACAGCACACAACACCCAGCCATCACGAGGCAGAGAAAATCCCTGACCCCGCCGGGAATCGAACCCGGGAACCCGGGCGTGGGAAGCGAGAACGCTACCGCACGACCACGAGATGCGGGCTGTGCCGACCACGCCCGACAGTGCTTAATTTCGGTGATCTCACGAGAACCGGTGTAGTCACTGCGGCAGGGCCGTTGCCATAGTTTTGCACTGGCAGAACAAGAAATTTATTCCGTCTTTTAATTCAGTGAAAAATGTTTCAGACATTAAATTAGTCGCGAACCCTGCATCAAGTATTAACTGTGTGTCTATACCAAAAAGTTTCACTCTGATCACTGCTTGCACTTGTTCTTCCAGTGTATTTTTCGCCGATTTTAGTTCATGTTGGTATAGGTCATCCTTTATGTCTCCTTGTTCATCGAATCATGGGAAACATGTTTGAAAATCTGGTTTGCCCGCATCGCTTATAAGGTCTATAGTATGGGGCTCAACTACGACCAAATGTTCAAATGTGTGTAAAATCTTATGGGACTTAACTGCTAAGGTGTCCGAGGAAAATCTCGAACCTCCGCCGGGACCAGCCGTACAGTCCATGACTGCAGCGCCTAAGGCCGCTCGGCTAATCCCGCGCTGCTCAACTACGACCGATTCGGGTTTTCCTGCGGTGTAGTCTGATCTACTTCGGTACATGGGACATGTGGTGTCACCGCTAGACACCACACTTGCTAGGTGGTAACTTAAATCGGCCGCGGTCCTGTAGTACATGTCGGACCCGCGTGTCGCCACTGTGTAATCGCAATCCTAGCGCCACCACATGGCAGGTCACAATACACGGACTAGATCTCGCCCCAGTTGTACGGACGACATAGCTTGCGACCAGACCTACCAAGTCTTCCTCTCATTTGCCGAGAGACTGATAGAATAGCCTTCAGCTTATTCCATAGCTACTACCTAGCAAGGCGCCATTTGTATCAGTGCTTATAGCTTACTACTATTCAAGAGATGTATTCCAACAAGAGAATAAAGTTAAGTATATTATTCCAGCTACGTACTGTTCTTCTTATTCATTAATAAGTCTCATGTTCCAGTACTTCACGCCCGTCTGCGTTAGTTTAGCGTGCACTTTCAGCCACTTCGATCTACAAGGTGTTGGCCCCGCTGCCGACACATCAGGACAACTTCTGCCAGTTGTACTGCGTGATTGTTTCTCCAGTGTGTATCATTTCCAGTTCGCAACATGCTTTCTCGTGGGTTAATATGGCTGTCGTGAAATGTTGCCGTATTGTGATTCGGCTGCGCAAAGGTTGGCTGCGGTATGGCGTGTTGTATGTTATTGTTGTTGCCGCGCGCCGGCCACCGATGCGGCTGACTTTCATTTACACGCGATGCATAATTTTGAGAGGAGATATTGAAATTAGCTTGTGGATGATAATGGTTACTGTTATACGAAAAGTTTTGTTTAAATCTCTTGCTCCTACCATTTCCATTCCCA